>NW_021940517.1:11133-90823 GCF_001715985.3 Manacus vitellinus | reverse complement strand
GGCGGCGGAGCGGTCAGGCGATGCCGGCAGCCGCGGACCATGAGCCTGCGCGATCTCACATCGCTGGCAGACAGAAATAGAAGAAAACTCTAACTGCTGGGAGGAAGGTGGTTTACCTCAGCAGGTCTCAGCTCCCTGCAGCCTTGCTGGCCCCATGGCCACCGCGTGCGGAGGCTGGAGCGACCACGGCCCGATCCAATAAGGTCGAAGGCGTGAAAGGCCCTTGAGATCCCGTTGGGGAGGTGCATGGACGAATGATCTTTATTCTGCTGCTGACACAGTAACTCGTTTAAATTTATGAACCTGGACTTCCTAAACCTGCCAACAGTTCTGCTTATCGGCCTTGGACAGTGAACCGGAGCTTTGTTATCCAGTTGGAAATACAGGGAGGAGAGATGTAATTTACTGGACTGTAGTTTGGCTGGAATACCAACATTAACACCCTCCAAAGGCAGAAAAGTGCTATGGGTTGTTTAATTGTCAGGGTTGGTGAGAGGGAGCCTTATTTTCTGTTTTATGGGACTGGAAGCACAGCATCAAACCCCAGCACCGGTAATGTGCATACAAACCGTATGTGTTATTTCTGAGGAGGGAAATTTGAACTTTGACTGGAATCAGTTCTAGATTCTGCTTTATGTGCAGTTCCTTCATTAAATTAGCTCTACAAGAAATTTGCACTTTTCTGTCTGATACTGAAGTTCAGTTGTAAAGCCAGATGAAGTTGTCTGTTTATCTGTGAAAGTTTACGAAACAAATTCAATAGGCCTATTGAAATAAAAGATTTTTTTTAAAGCTGAAATTGCATATTATACTTCTGCTATACATTTACCATCTTAATAAATACATGCATTAAAATGCAGGACCAGATGAATAACATTATGCAGGAAGCCACTTACAGTTCAAGAAAAATACCTAGATCATCATGACCCTGATGGTCATAAACATCAAGACATTCGGTATTCAGGTTGAGAATTATTACTTAAGATACCTCTAGAATTTTTGGCCAAGGTTAGAAATTCTGAAGTGCTAACCTAATAAATTACTTGTCATCTCCATAAAAAACATAAGGGAAATCTGCCTATTTCACAGTATGCATGGGGTTTAGTATGATCACAAATAACTAAGGCGCAGTGTCATTGATGAAATTTTAACATTCTTTTCTCTTATGTTACGGGTATTGTCTGACACCATCTCTGCACTTATTTACAGGGCACAGAAGTATTTAGCAATCCTGGCAAAATCTTTCAGCTTCTTTGCTTCTTCAATCAAAACAATCAGTGTAACGGTATATTAGAAGCACACAGTTTTCATCAACTAGGAAAAAAATCTGATACTGCCTTTTGCCATAGATGTGATGGCATAATGGTGCAGACACACAGACATCCCAAGGAACTTTGGCAAAGGTGGAAATGGGGACTGACCACTGCCACTGCTTTCTGTAAATATAATTTATTGAAGTAAATTGGGCTTCACTACAGCCTCTCAAACAAGGAGGTCCAGAAAAAACTTCCCTGCATACCTCTTCCCCTTCCCCTTCAGGGCAACCCAGCATATTGAGTTGCATCACATTCTTGTGGTATACCTTAGAGAATATTCTACCACTGCAGATAACTGGCCAAGCAAAGCAAGGCAGTAAGTTTGATACAGTGATGCTCCTTTGTCTGCAATAGACCATAGTAAGCAAAGTAGGAGAAAACTGTAAGAGGAGAGATTTATGAATGGTCTACAGAAAACTTGGGAAGAAATTGAAAGAGATGCAGGAATATATGGAGCTGATAGTACAGGAAACAGTCGATGACATGAGGCTGTCAGAGCCTATAGAGAGATAGTATTTAGCAGAGAAAAAATGTAAAGAAGTTACAGAGGTCTTATAAAAATCAATATGCAACAAAAAAATTCTTTGAATTATTTTTGGTTTCTTTTAAGGAATGTCATCTTATTTCAAAGTCTCCATGACTACTGGTTACTGAGTCTAAACGTAACAGCATTGCACAGGTGCATGGAAACTGATAAATGAAATTGTTCGCTCTGGTTCCACTACTGGAAAAGAAGAAGGGAAAAGATTAAAATAGACATCACAATAAATGATGTCTTTATCTATCAGAAAATTGAGTTACATTATTAGGAATGGATTTTATTGTCTGATGTGGCAAAATCATGACCTCAAAATTCTAGGTTAAAAAAACAAACCAAGAAACAGATAACTGTCAAAATAGACAAGCTTATTTCAGTTTAACTTCTGTTTGCTGAAGTTTTAGGGTGAATTTTCTTCTTTTTTTCAGCATCTGTGTGGGTTGATATTTTAGTAGATGCTGCTATTGCTTAGGAATTGCTTTTTATTCTAGCAACATGCTTTTTATTCTAGCAACATGCCTTTTATTAGACTAGCAGTCCTAGAACTTGCAATAGAAATTTAAGATATGACAATAGCATCCTAGTAACAAAATACATCTTTCAAATAGTTTTTTAAAATTTCTACTGCAAGTACCCTTGAAATTTCTTTCTATTCCTAGGGCATATATTCTGTTATTCCATTCCCCTCATTTCCTGACAAGTATCAGATGGGATTGTACATACAGCTGTGCTTTTGCCATTTGTCATTTCTACAGCTCTTTTCTATATACAAAAAATACTACTGAAGCAAAGGAAAGATTTGGTCCATGTAGGTAATTAAATATGATATAAGAATATATTTGAAATTTTTCTCCCAGTATGTGTCACAAGACCAAACTTTTATTTCACTTTATGAATGTTGGCACAGAAAAAGACACAACTTGTTATTTTTTTTAACAGTCAGTTAATGAAATGTAGTAATTAGATTGTTCTTCACTGTGAACTACATGCAAAAAAAATCAAATTCTTGGCAAAATCAGCTTAGTACATTTAATTTTTCCTTCCAATAAATTATTTGTTTTAATTCCACTAAAAGCTGTTTAAAAGTCAAAGCAAAGCTAATTAGATGTTGGAAAGCAGTCTGTTAGGTATAGTTTGTCTAGATCTAGTAAAATGTGCTGAAGATAGAATATTTATTTTTTCTTTGTCACAGATTAGAAATGCTGTTCTGCGATGTGATGAAAAGTAAAACATGAAAAATACATTCATTTAATATCTAGAAGATAACCTGACACCATTTCTTTCTTATGTAGATATTGCAGCTAGCTACTCCAGAGTCAAAATAAAATACCAAGATGTTTTTCTACCTGGGCATATGCAGATCCTTCCATCTACGGTTTTGTTGTTCCCAGAGAAGATCAGTTTGGGGGGCCGTTGAAAAAAAACAGAACTCAATTCCCAGTGTCATATAATTTGAGGTTCGCTGCAATTGATTTGAAGTGTGAAACTGAAAGAAATTAAGGAGTCACACTGTATATACCCCTGTTCGATCATCCGTTACCTCTGTGATTCATTCACTTCAGAAGCTCGCATGATCGCTGCCAAGGCTTGTTCGGCAGCATGGTTTAACGCCCAGGCTATAATAGGAGCCAGCTAGCTTGACGGAGGGAGAATATTTCTGTCTGAACACTGTCATCTCACATACTGTGTGTCGGATTGTACAGGGCTTGATATCATTAATTCATCACTATTAAAGGAGTATTTGTTAGTAAGAATAGCGGGAGATCAGAGACATTCCTGGGATTATTGTCTTACTGCTTCAACTGGGCATTATTTTTTTAGGTACTTCCTGTCCGAAAAAGCAACTGTGTGCAACACTGCCTCTGCCATTATTAAAATGGCATGACCTACATAAGAGAAGTATAAATTTCAGCTGTGCTTAGAGCAGTATGCTTTTACTGTATAAAGCAGGTCTTTGGTCTTTGGGTTTAGTGTCTGTGAAGCTGGGCATAGCTAAACCCACTGGCTGATATTCAAAGGTACCAAGGTAATGGACATAGAAATTATTGTCTTTAGATAAAAAGAGATGGAAAATGTCTCTGTGTCAACACGTGTTGTAAGAGTATGGCTACAGTAGTTTATGTCTTCCCAGGAACTGATTTTGGACCTGTGAAAATAAGCCACACTGAATTCAGTGCTACTTGAACATGACCATCAAAAACACAGTCAGCTTGCTTAAAGCTTGCTTGTCTCCTGCTAAATCATACTATAGTTCTTTGCCCAACTGCATAATAGGCATACTCAGTGACCAACTGTGGGACATTTATAAACAAGACCAAATGCTTGTCTGCATTTATGTTCAGTACAGTCATTTCATGTTCACAGAAGCTCCAGAACTGGGGCTGAAGCTGAAGAATTGGGACCTATCCTCTGAGACCATATCTGTAGACCCAGAGCATATCCATCTGTTTTCTGCACGTGCCTGTCATTGTAATTTAGTGCATTGTTGCACACAACTCTCCATGTTTTCCAGCATCTTGCAAGTTTGATTAATTGCTTATATTAAAACTTATAAAGTGATGCTGTTTATTTCCATCAGCTCAGAAAGCACAAAAAAGTTCCAGACTGTGTCTTTTAAAATATCTGGTTGTGCATCTGAGATTCTTTCTATGTCTGCCTTACAGCAGCTGCATTATCCCAGCAGAAAACAGCTGTGAGATCTATATCAAACTTCTCTTTGTAGGGATATCTTCTAAAGCTCCTGTCGATCTCTCCTCCTTCTAACAGCTCTTTCTATAAAGTGGGAGTAATTGCAGAAAAGCAGTGTAGCTGGCATATTCCTCTACCCAAGCAGTTCCTGGTGTTTGCGTCAGCTGTATGGGGTTATAAGCAGCCATGAGAAAATTTTAATCTTCATTAAATGTTAATCCCTGCAAACATTTATATACACATCAGTTCACTTATATAATAGGCATACTGAAATCAGTGGGACGGCCCTGAGAGAACAGTTACTCATACATATAAATGTTTATAGGATTCATTTCCTCTTTTTGCTCTGAATCTTCTGGAATAATTTTGCACCCACTACTTCACAAGGTGAGCTTTGTGGAATAATCTTCTTGATGGCTTGGTTCTGGTGAACAGCAACAGGAGTTAAGATACTCTCCATTTGTTGCAATGCCATCTTAACTAGAGAATAGTAAGATAGTATCTCATTCTACAACTCCAGTTGTAACCCATTCTTCAGTATCTCAGGTTCTATTACATTCTCATTTCTGTCTACTTCACTTCTGTCTACTTTCAAAAAACTGTTACGTCATTGTGAACATAACTATTTTCATCCTATTTACACAGTTCCTACTGTATAAAACACTGTAAAGAGGTAATTGCCTGCTGTTTGACGTTATTTCAATGCAGAGTTTTTTATTCTCCTTTGAATTTTATTGGCCGCTATCATTATTTCTGTAATTGATTTGCATTTCCTCTTCTTCTCAGGTACTGATGTTTATTTTAGGACACATCCATGCTGGGAGACATGGCACACAGCACTTGAAATAACTATTGAATGATGTGAGCTAATATGCTGCCCTGGCACAGCAGTCTCTCCAGCTATAGCCAACTGAGGAATACAGATTATGACCCTTGTATTAGGGAGCTGAGATCTGTGTGACATTCTCTACTGAGCTGTTTGTTTAAAAGATGGTTTCTATCAACATCTTTGGGTGGATTTCACTATGACTGTGAGGATACAATGGGCATTGAATTTTAAAAGTAGCTATTTTAACACTGAATTGCGCTCTGAAGCCATACAATGCCACAGGAGTTGCTCTCAGCTGTGGTGATAATCAGGAATACAAAGGGGTCGAAATTTTGTTGGTTTTTGTTTCTGTCCACAGAAAATAGAATGAGATAATATGCTGGCTGAGAACAGGATGACCTTGTTGAAGCTTAGGACCTGTAACTGCCCACTTCCTCCTCTCTTGTATGCTGAACGCTATGCATGTTAGAGCCTTACTTCTGCTGTTTATCTGTAGATAGTCTGAAGTCGGGAGAGAAATTTTCTTCACCCTTAATCTCAGCAGAGATACCAGTCAATTAGCCCTACGTCTTAGCCTAGACATTGAGACACTGACATAAAATAGACCAAACTGAGTTGAAAGACTCCAACTTTCTAACCATGTGTGGACGTTGTGGCTTACTGAGCTAGGAAAAAAGAGCTAATCTGCACATTGAGCACCCAGGTTTTGACAGGGTGAGCGTGCATTATTCGTTCACTAGTGTTGGAGAAGGGCTGCTGACTAGAGCGTGCTTGTTCACCTGTCGGAAGCATTCAGTATGGGTCAATTGCAAAACTTTATCACATGATGCATAGCTGCAACCTGCCTGAGATGAGATCATGGAATTATTTATCTTCTAACTGGCTCTTTAGTGGGACATTTGGGCTATAGCCCATCTGGCTGAGGTGGTCTCTCATGGTCTTCATTAGGCATAGATGACTACTCACAGAATGAGAAGATATGTATTCTATAAACTATGGAAGGTAACTCTAATATATGTTATATTTCTAAAGGGGTAGTTAAGATTAATAGAAGAATAGGACTGCTATACTTACCTGTATTTCGAGTGATACAAAATCCTGATATTCAAATTGTGTAAATTATACACCATTGCATTTTACATGTCAAATAAACCAAGCCTGTCAGATTTTTTGATGTGGTCAGCTTTACTGCTCTGCAAAATGTGAGTGTGACACCCATACTCATTTGTACAAAGTGAGATTCTGAAAATCTTAAATTCCTGTGATTCCAAGAGTTGTTTTCTCTGGGTGAGGTTTGCCCAAACAATTGATGAATGGCTATGTGCTATTCCCCATTCATGGCACTGTACCTCTGCTGAGGTACATTTTAATTATCATACTGCCTGTATTTGGAAATAGCCTGTAAGCATGTTTAGTGTGGCAAGTACATAAAATCTATTTATATTACCAGTGTTTTTCAGAGTTACATTTCATGCAATGTTTATTACAGCTATTCCAATCTCCTTGTTGGATCCACAACAGCCTGCCAACTAGAGTGTTGAGTAAGAGGATTTAACTGTGAATGGATCTCCCTCCCTGAAGTAACTAGCTCAGATAAACTTCAGAAAGGGATGTTTTTCCTGCCTCATCACTTGGCTAAAGAGGGTAAGGTCAGAGCTATCAAAATTACTCTCTGATGGAATGCAGTATGAGTCTCCTAGAAAGCCACAAGTTGTAGGCGTCACATTATCACAGAGTCTAGTTTCCTGTGAACTGTAAGGTCAAATGATCTTTCTTTGAATTTAAAAGGTTTCTGCCTGAGAAAGCAGTAACAAACAACCACCCTGTTAAATATGCCATGGAATGTCTTTCCTATTTGATTGTCAGCAATTTGGTCTTCACCTCAGTAACTGAAGTGCACTGATAAGTTTTCTTTACATTATACTATTTGCAATTTTTAGCACAAACCAGAAGTAAATCTGATTGCCAGCTTTGACATTCACAGAGCCTTATATTTGTGCAAAAATATGAAGGTTTGGTATAAAAGGGTTGTGCTCATATTGGTCATCAGAGCCCTAGAAGCTGATTATAACAATGTGGCTATTGGCATGTAAAAATAATCTGAAAGATTGTTTAAAGGTACATTGCCTGTGCTCAGAACCATGAAGAATCAACCATCTTACCCACACGATGTTACAAAGCAAGTCTACTAGGTTTTCTAACAGCCGCTTTTTAACATATTGTAACCTTTGGTTTTGGTTTTTTGTAAATTTATGTAATTTAATTTAGAAATGTAGTATTTCTAATGTATAATATGGAGGAATGTTTGAGAAATATGTTTAGATAAATACAATTACAGCTATGACAGGGCATATCCAGATGTTATATTTAGTAGTAGGTTCTGTTAGTAATAATAGTTATATCCAGCAGATATAGAAATGATGGAACAGCAGAGACAATAGGATGTTGTAGGTACTGCCTTTCTAGTGTTACTTGAGCCTTATACTAACCTGGATTAAGTATTCATTTAGCAATGGCTAATCGCACTGATTTTAGCTGATTTTTTTTTCAAAGTAAGAAGTCTGCCTTAAAAATAGCTAATAGATGTTTAGATTCTTAGGTGTTGACTCCCTTGAAAGCAAGGAGGCCCTGCAGAGATACCTCAACAAATTAGAGGACTGGGCAATCACCCACCATATGAAGTTCAACAAGAGAAAGTGCCAGATTCTGCATCCCAGAAAGGGCAACCTTGGCTTTTTGTACAGACTGGGGAATGAGATGCTGGAAAGCAGTGCCACGGAAAGGGACCTGGAGGTTCTGGTTGATGGCAAGTTGTGCCCTGGCATCCAGGAGGGCCAACCATGTCCTGGGGGGCATCAGGCAAAGAATCGCCAGCTGGTCTAGGGAGGGAATTGTCCTGCTCTGCTCTGCACTGGTGCAGCCTCACCTTGAATACTGTGTGCAGTTTTGGGTGCCACAGTACAATAAAGATATTCAGCTATTAGAGAGTGTCCAAAGAAGGGCTACAAAGACGGCGGAGGGCCCTGAGGGGAAACCGTATAAGGAGTGGCTGAGGTCACTTGGTCTGTTCATCCTGGAGAGGAGACTGAAGGAAGACCTCATTGTGGCCTTCAACATCCTCACAAGGGGAAGTGGGTGGGCAAGTGCTGATCTCTTCACTTTGGTGACTAGTGGCAGGACTCAAGGAAATGGTGCGAAGCTGAGTCAGGGGAGGTTTAGGTTGGATATTAAGAAAGGTTCTCCACCCGGTGGGTGGTTGGGCACTGTAATAGGCTCCCCAGGGAGGTGGTCACAGCACCAAACCGGACAGAGTTCAAGAAGCATTTGGACAATACTCTCAGGCACATGGTGTGCTTCTTGGGGAAGGTCCTGTGCAGGGCTAAGAGTTGGACTCTATGATCTTGATGAGTCCCTTCCAACTCAATGTATTCTGTGATTCTGTGATTATGTGATTATGTAATTTGTTATGATACTTTTATGAATCATGCTTCTCACCTCTATATATTGCTGGATTTTTTCAGCTTCCATGTGCTTGGATTACATAGTACTTTGTTCCAAAGCATTCTCCCTGAAAGTGATCTTCATTTCTATACAACCTGACTAGTTGGAAAAGGGTTTTCTTGGTGTATTTATAGTGAGGAAAACTGACGGAGCTATGAATCCAACTCCAGCAGTGCTTATGAGCATAATTGAATCTCTTCCCATTGCAATGTAAAACTATAATAAAGTGTGCACTTTTTACCAGCATAACTACATCAATAATAGAACTGCTACTGGCATACCTCATAGACATCCATCATTAGCTTAATGTGAAAGGGTCATTTTTTGTAGCTACAGGTAGGAAAAACGTTTATTCTTGTCAATAAGAAAAGACCCAGTTTCAGTGCCATAAAGATGCACCTTCTTTTTTCTTTGCCAAGAGCAAGGAACTCTCTAAGAACAGGCTGCACAGTTTAGCTGTTGAATGCTTATCCAGCTGTGTGCTTCCCATCTGCCAAATATATTATCAGAGCAGCACCCAGATTCTTTGGCTATAAACAAAAGCCTGCATGTACTTTTTAGTGCCACCAGGAACCATTGATATTCAAGGTTCATATTTCCTTAAAGTGCTAGATAAGGAAAGAAATTTCTAAAATCCCCTAGCCTCCATCCATGTAAGGTACTTAATATTAACAATTTCAGTCTAGTTCAAGGTCTTTAAACCAAGGTAGTCTGTTTTGCATTTTCTGTGTCAAATGGAAAGGCACAGAGGGAAATACAATGTTAATATCTCTGAACACCTTTTCAAGGGTAGTTAGGTAAGCATTTAATTCGCATTTGGTAGGGCTAAAGCTTAAAGAAAACATTGGGGAAATCAAAGAGCTGCAAATTCAGCAGTGACTGGGCAAGAAATCCCCGTGGTTTTGCAGGAGGGTGAAGTTACAGCTGATGCCAGACATGTCCTGGGCCAGCTCATTTTTGCTGCAGGCCACCTTGCTCCTGGTCTGTGAAGAGCTGACCTGCCACGAGCCCAAAGGGAAATTGCACTGCAGAGCTTCTGCTCATCTCTCCTTTGCACAAGTGCTCCAGCCCTTTACTCCATGGGTAGTGGCAGAGTGCGTGACCCACACCGACTTGACTTTCAGGTTATTGTGGTGTGAGTCATACCCATGCTGCATGCCGTATGGCATCTGCGAGGGTAGGGGTACCCACAGTGTGGTGGGAAAGTGCTCTGCCTCTTGGTTGGACATCAGCACTCAGCTACAAGAAGAAAGCCCAGAAGAAATTGTTCAGGGACTCTGGTTCTTACCTCCCAAGTCCCTAGTACACTTGGAGGAGTATTTGAGTTACACCTGTTTAGGGAAGGTGTAACCTCTGACTTGGGCTGTCAAGCTGGCTCAACAAGCAGGAACGGGTCAGGGTGATGCAAGCCCTGCCCTTACCCTTCCCTGTCAGACTATTTGTTTCCTCAGAGGTATCAAGCAGACTCTGAAGCTTTTAAGCAGGAGGCGGGGTTAAAGAGACACACAACCACCATTGAGAGCTGCATACAAAAATAAACTGCATTATTTTTACTGAAAAGCATTTAGTCATTTTATTTAGGCAAAAGGATGACCCTTTAAAGCAAAACATGGAGTTCACAAGAGCAAGCAGAAGATATTCGGTGAATAATAGAATCAATAATAGATATTATGGTGCTAGGACAAGTTTGTTAATTTTCATCAAAGAACAGTTTGCAGTAGAAAAGGATGCTAAAAGTATTTTATAGAAGAGAAACTTGTTAATCGCTACTGTTGAAAAGGCAAATATGTTCCCCCTGTATGACTTTGGTTTTGAGGTGTTTCCAGGAAAAATACAGGGTGAATAAAGGGTGCTTCATCAACAAAAATATGTTTTTGAGTGCTCTTAGAAATGAAACAGTCACCAGCTCTTATGACACTGATTGCTTAAAAATGGATCTTTTCAAGGGAAGGAAGACAACAAACCATTCTTGCAAGAAGTCTCAGGCACTAGCAACATTGGCCAAGTTTAAAATTTGCTGGCGAATAGGAGCTGAGAATATGCTAAATCACAGTGGGCTTAAGGTTACAACTGAACAAGCAATATATTATTTTCATTTCGCTGGACAAAGTTAGACCCTTGTTCTGCTTATGAGCTGCTTTTAAAATTGCAAAACAACAAAAAAAAAGCAACCTCCCAGATGTGTCACAAATTGGTATTACATGTACAAAACATTCATCAAACAAGTTCATGCTAATGCCTGTTGTAAGTATTCCTCAGAGCGTTGGACGTTTGTGCCACGTAATTTGCGTGCTGTGTGACATTCATGATGTATTTATGCTGTATGAGCAACTGCCTCACTTGGAAGGTGCTGCTGTTCTGCCATGGTTGATTAATGTCAGCCCTGTACAGGGAAGGCACTGTGCTCCCCTTATATCAAAGTTGTGAGGACAAAGGAAGGTGGGATATGAATGGTGCCTCAGTCCTCTCCTGGTCTGTCTGTTCACTGGTGACATTTCCATTTTTGATTAAAGAAATTTCTTCTACTGGTATAACAGATACTTACGCAGATAAGGAAAGAAATTCTCTTGCCTCAGAGCATTAGGAATAATTTTTATAAGTCCCAGCTCCAGGAATGATGTGAATTAGAGGCAAATACAAACTCAGATTAATTTTTTGTCTTCAGTTTTGAAGAAAAGTGCTTGAAGACATGATCCAGAAGTATTCTAAAGTTTCAGTTAGCAAAACAGAGAGAAAATAAAAAAGGATTTACATGTACTTAGGCCAGGCTTCTCATTCTGGGGACCTGAATCATGACTTCTGAATGCCTGGGTTAGCAATTCTGTATTTAGCAGTGACCAAAATGTTCAAAAATAACTTCCCACTATTCGTGCAGCTATATTTATGTTTGGTGAAAGCCATGCTAAGCTGCTAAAAAAAGAAACCAGACCTTGGCAGTTAGCAGGACGTGTCCACAAAGATCAATATGCAACATTGCTACTTGGATCTGAAGTTCTCTACTGTTGCCTCTCCTCAGTGGCAGAGAGTGGTAGGAGCTGCTATGAGGCACTCCTCCTCCTCTTCTATCACTTGTCCTTTAAGCATGATGTGTAAAGGAACAGTATTTAAATTGATTGAACTTCCAAAAGGGCAGGTTTACCAGGCAAAAAATTTATTTCCTTTTGAAGTGAAATAAACTGTGATCTCAAAAGCTATGTATTTGGAAACTGTGGAAAGTATTCCTAATTGAGTACAGACTAGACAAGCCTTAACCAATTATCTGCATTTCCTGCTATTTTCTGTTCAGATCTGATTTATTTGTTGAACTTATCCACTCACGTCTTATCTTTTAGACAGTTGGTTCTTTGGAACAGAAACCATCATTTTCCTTTTCTTTTTTTTTAAGACAATACTGGATAATCTGGCTGGAATCTTTCACTTGCTATATTGTAAGTGTTAAATAAGTAACATTTTTGGCCAATTTCTAGTCTCATCGTTGTGCCCAAATTTACAATAAGCAAATGAAGTACTGGAAATCTTATTTGTGCAGGCCTCTATCTAGGAGACTTCCTCATTCCAGAGCATAGGGGTTTAAAACTGACGTATGAAGCTATACAGGTAAGTTTTCTACTCTGTCATATGTGCCTTCTGACGCATATGTATATTTTAGATGCAAATTAAGACTGTTATGTTAAAAATGTGCCCCTCCTTTTCTGTGTTGTCAGTGTCCTTAAAACTCTTTCAGTAAAAATCCCGAATATGGGTACTTTAATGTTCAGAATCAGAACCCAGCCAACACTTCCTCAGAGAAGCAATCAGCCCCTCTCACTTGACTATGGCTTGTGCAAGTGCCAGTCAGTCACAGCTGCACCTCCACAGGGCACCAGCTGCTCCCTGTTTGCTAGCCCAGGAAAGCGGGATGGACCACAGGTGAGTCTCTCATTGTACTTATCAGTACCAAAAAACCCTCTAACCGACAAACAAACAAAAGTATATAAAGAGAATGTATAGTGCTCTAATCAGAACAGAAAGTTCTTGTGGGAAACTTTGTTTGAAATAAAACTGAGGAATATCACAATACTGAAAAGCAAACAGGCCTGAGCTCCACAAGAAGTAAAACATGGTTTCTATAGTTCTACGTGTTATAGCTCTGTAGAAATGAAATCCTGGCCTTCAGCCAACATTCATACCTGCTACCTGGGGAACCACCCTTTCAAGGCTACCTAAAAAATAAAAGTAAGATTTTTTTTCAGTTCAGTTTTTTAAGCCTGATGCTGATATGTAAAAATCGCAAAATCGATATAAAAAATTGCAAAATTTTTGGCTGTACTTTTTTTTAACATTTGCGTATTCTGTAGTTCTGTCATGTTAAATAAAGAAAACTCGGTTGCCTAATGAAATGCTTTAGAGTGAAATTCAAAACCCACATGCTCATTTAGAGGATTTAAAAAATGTGATTATAATAACACACTCTGTTTGTCAGTTCAACTTCCAACCCAGTACCCAGCAGAAAAAGTCAGAGTGAACATAAGCATGGAAAAAAATATGTAAAAAGTCCTTTCTAGTGTTACATTTGTGCATCTAAAGGGACAAGGATGACAGTTAGCCAAGTGCCCTGAACACTCAATTTCTCCTTTGAGAGAAACTATGTTCAGTTTTTTCTCTACAAAGACGCCTCTGAACTTGGATTCTTTCCTATGATGCTGAATGCCAGCTTGTTCCTTGAAAAGGAAGGGGTTTAAAAGGCCAAGAAGCTAAAAGGACTTCTATATAGACAGGCAATTAATTATAAGAATATAAAGTTTGTATTATGTAGAGAGGTAGAACTTCTTCATTTCAGTCTGTGCAGAAGATCATTTTATTTCTGTTAAATAATCTCATTTGTTTATAATGCCCTTCTTGTGTCCTAAAGACTACCCCTAAAACTAAGTAGTTATTAGAATGGTAGGAGGAGGCTCTCATCCAAATTGTATAACTCATCTTTTTTTTTTTGTCTGCACTAACACCATGTGACCCAGAGAGACTAGTTGAAAGCATAGAAGCCTTCTCTGCCATTCTCAATATTTGTGAAGTGTTTGCGCTATTTGGTTCAACTGTCTGTGTTGGACCCCTTGGTTCCCTGCCTCTTTTTTTCTTCACTGCTTATCTCTGGTGGAGGAACATCCTGAGGCAGAACGGGCACCAGCAGCACAGGCCAAATGCAAGGCTTTTCTTGCCCATTAGTGAAACAGATGGATGGGCTCATTGATTCAGCTTGTCCACCAAACCTCCCCTGTGCTGGTTGGTCAGAGGAGCCTGTCAGGTTCCAGGAGCTGCAGCTTCTGCACTCAACAGAAGTTGCACCTTTTTCCATTTCTGTCTAAATACGTCACAGGGTGAGCTCAAGTCATTTTGCTCAGACCCTATCACAAGCCAAATAAAAGCCAGACTTGCTGTATGTTTGCTTGTCACTCTCCAAGGAATAATTTGCTGCTTGACTTTTTTATGGGCAGCAGCCCTCCCGGGCAGAGGGAACCAGTTGGGGCACCCCAGCCAGACGGACACATGTCAGGCAGTTGAGCCTGACATTAACAAGCTATGCTGGGGCAGGAGCTGAGGGATCAGCAGCAGCAGGACAATGGAGAAAAGATGATTCACAGAAAGGAGACTGTGCCTTCCCACGCGGGCTGCAGCCAGGGGTCCATAGCCAGCAGCAAGGCCAGACAGAGGTGACTCACTGACGTGACTCAGAGGTGACCTGTGATGCAGCTTGCCTCTGACAGTATCTGCTCTTCTGACCAGAGTTATTATGGATGACCAGCTAAGAACAGCCACTGGAGCATTCTTCAGTATTGATGGAGCTGTGGGATTGTCTTTAGGGATAGGGAGACTTCACCTCCCTTTCCCTTTGGCACACACCACCCTGTTGTCTGCTAGAGAGCACTGCTGGCACTGGGTCTGCTTGGTTAGACCCTCCGTGTGGCCTGAGCCAGGCCCTGTTTTGTGTGTGCAGAGTACTCACTGATCCACTGCTGGTATGCAGCAAGAGGTGTGGGAGCTCACTCCAGCCTGCAAGAGGGCAAGCAGAGGTGTGGGAAGCAGTCACACCTCTGGCCATCGGAGGATGGCCTCATCCCTACCAGCCTGTTAGTCACACAGGCAGGGATGTACTGTAGCCACTGACTGCAGCTGTAGGCATGTCTGCTACCGTCACAAGTCACACTATTCAGTCTCCTCTGCTGCCTTAGTAGTGTCAATCTGCTTTGTAAAGGGGAGTCAGGTGAACTCGTATGATGAGCTGGATGAAAAGATGATTAGCACTCCAGGTATTTGCTGCTGCCTCACCAATGCTTTTACTGCCTAGCTCTTCTATTCTATGACATTCTATTTGGAAACAGCTGTAATGGCTTAAAAAGTTATAATTTCCTAGCTGTCCCTTGCAGTGAAGTATTTTCTGCAGACGACTGCTGCCTATGTGCGCTCCACTCACAGGTTGCTTGCCTGAGTACAAGGCAGCTTGGTCTGAGCAACAGCACTTGAGGGCTTTTAAAATCAGCCAAGCAAATTTTCCCAGAGGCTGGAGTGTAGGGCTCAGATGATGTGTTCTTTTAGGAGCAGACAGCTGAAAACAAATGATCCAATGTAGGCAATGGTATCTTAAAGCCCCCAAAAAGCATCAAAGTTCTTTGTATTGTGAAGCTTAATCCACCCTATTTGGCACTTTAAAATCAGGTTTATCTGAATTTTCTATGTAGTTTTAAAAGGAATATTTTAATAATTAATCAAAGTAGTTTTACAAAATCAAAATGTATTTTTAGTATTTTGTGAATATAGAATGATTTTTTCTGTTTGCCCTCATAAGTCCCTAAAAATTTTGAATTTGCGCATATTGGATGTATAACTCAGAAAAGCTGCAGCAGACAATCATTTTGGATTTATTTTCCAGAAAAATCCTCTCCAAATACAGAAATTATTTATGTTTTTACTGCACTGAGGTCAACTTAATGTAAGTAACTAATATTGTACAGTAATAATATGTAGGCACTTCAGTCAGTTTTTCTAGGATGCAGAGGACACTGAAATCTTCAAATAACCCAGTCTGATTGCTTGTTCTCATCCATAGGATAATAAATACACATCTCAAACACCAGGGAAAGAAAAAAAGAAGAGAGAAACAAAATTATTCTCTGATTTCACCTAAGAAGTAGCTCCCAACCCAGCCTAAAGGATCTCTGGTGATATGCTACACTGCTGCAGCTTCACAGATTACAAAAGCATGAACAAGTAGAAAATAATGTTTCTTGACCAGAAAAGGAGAGCTCACTTTCTACTGAAAATGCAGAGGTTCTTTTAGATTGAACTCCGTTCTACAGTGATCTGGACTAAATCACAGAGGCTAGGTATTTAAAATACCAGCTGCCCCACATGTTCAGTAGGAACATGCCTTGAGGCTCACCAGTAACTCATGTAACCATAACTCTCTGCAGATAGGCAATACTTTTCATTTTTAAAGCTGTTAACAAGTAAAAACTCACTAATCACAAATCAAGGAAGCAAATTGGCACATGGTGTCATCCTTGTTTTACTCATGGGGAGTGCAACAAACACTGCTTTATGCAAAGTGGGTCATCTGGTGCTGGGGTTAAGTGTGCAGGATTCAGGGTGCCAACCCCCAGCAGCAGTGGCCACCCCACAGGGGCACCTGGATCAGGGGCACCTGCAGAGTATGGCACCTCCCTTCCTTCTCCTCTACATGCTTTTACCAGAGGTGGAAAGGTAGGTGGTATGGCATTGTGACAGATGCTATGTGGGGAAGATGGAAGAGCTTTGCAATGAGTGTAAGTGACCAAAGGTTTTGGCCTTGCCACTCTCTTGTTCCCTAACCTAGCTCAAGATTTCTGTATTCTTTCCACATTTCACCTCCAAAGGCCTTTCTCCTGGCCTGCTGAGCTGTATGGCACCAAGCCCTGGGTCCCAATCACTGCCAGGAGAACTCATAGCAATACTAATCAGGATGACAGTCATGAGTAATGAATAATAAACAGTTCTTTTGGATATGACATTTTGTACAAAAAAAGAAAAAAAGAGCTACCAAAGCAATTAAAAACCCCAATCAAGACTGGAACCTAAAGAAAGCAAACCACAAAAGTTTTAAAAAAAATCTATACTTACTGCATATATAATGGCCTGTTCCAGAATTGTGATGTGCCAAACATCCACAGTGTCCAGTGGATTGGGTGGAGTGGCAGTTGGTAAGAAACAAACTGCAGAAGCAGCAGGAACGGATTTAAAGGTCACCAAGCTCATTCACTTTGGAAAACAAGTGAACACTACGATATTGTGAACAACACTGTGCCTACTGTCTGTTACACCACTCCCCATGACTGCTATCCTACTCCTTTTTCACTGTCATTAAATATATTTATCAGTGGAGAGCTGTGAAACATCAGATATTAGAGGAAAAAATGCAGAGTAGCAAAGGAAATAGCTTGCATACGTGTGCAGGGTGGAAGGAAGCTGTGCAGGTACTCATACTTCATGGAGACCATGACTTGCTGCTAGCTCCATATAACATCAGCCTGAGAATGTATGAAGAGCTGGGTATTGAAATTATTTTTCCTACCCTATTAAAATACATTTAAAATGGAAGCTGTGTGTCTAATTTTCCATTTACTTGTCTAATAAAAACTATTGGTTTCTTTTATGTTCCCTACACTCATTTTCCTCCTGTGCTGGTTTTGGCTGGAGTAGAGTTAATTTTCTTCAGAGTAGCTGGTGAGGGGCTGTGGTTTGGATTTGTACTGGAAAGAGTGTTGGCAATCCAGGGATGTTTTAGTTACTGCTGAACTGTGCTTACACAGAATCAAGGCCTGCTCTTCTTCTCATCCTGCCCCACCAGTGAGGACATTGGGTGTGCACAGGGAGCTGGGAAGGGACACAGCTGGGACAGCTGATCCCAACTGACCACAGGGATATCCCACACCATATGACACCATGCTCAGCATCTAAAGCTGGGGGAAGAAGGAGCAAGAGGTAACATTCAGAGAGATGGCATTTGTCTTCCCAAGGACTGTTACATGTGATAGAGTCCAGCTTTCCTGGGGATGGCTGAACACTTGCCTGCCCATGGAAAGTGGTGCATAAATTCCTTGTTTTGCTTTGCTTGTATGTTAGACTTTACCTATTAAACTATCTTTATCTCAGCCCACAAGTTTTCTCACTTTTACACTTCTGACTCTTTCCCCCACCTCACAAAACTTCATTTCTACTTTTCTGGGTGACATTCTGTTCTGTGTGCACGTATGTGTATGGAGGTTTAAGAGCAGCAACTGGAGTGAGACTATGGGTCATAGCGGCAGATGCAGAGAGCAGTGTGTATACATTGTGTGTGTGTGTACATCAGTGTGTACTCAGCAGCGACTATCCAGCCCAAATAGCCAGTAACTAGGGTAGAGGCTTGGGAGCTAGTTATCAAAGCAACCATGATCCTGGCCCAGTTAATGGAGAGACCAGAGAGGCTGAAAGCTGGTTACTGTGAAGACAAGTGGGCCACATGGTCATGGGGCCAGCCATGTGTGTGTGTGTGTAAATGTGTACATGGTTGTGTGTGTGTTGGGAATACATGCTTAGCCTTGCAATAGGCTGTATTTTGGAACATTGAACTGCTCTGTCAAGATAATAGATTTGGCAACCCCTAACAGAAAGTATACATGCGTATATGTATGCATGTGTTCAAAGTCAGTAAAACAAATCTGAATAATATTTCCTATTGATATTGTTCTGAATTGATCAATATTTCCTATTGACATTGTTCCTATTGATATTATTCCTATTTTCATTTGCTGCAGTTAGCACACTATTAATAGAGTCAGATTTTTACAAGCAAGTTTTAAGAAGTCATAAAATTCATTTGAGCCCCTCAAATATATGTCCTTTCATTACCCCTACTGTTTTTTTTTTCCTAAAATGTGTTTGCAATTAAATAAAATGTTAAGGCTCCTTTTATAATTAATGGCTACTGAGGTCTTCTAGATCAAATGTGTGTGAAAGCTTGATTTTTGTCCTGCTTTTTAATGCATTTCATAGCTTTATCTCTTATTTTTCTTTTGTTGCCAATGTCTATGTCGCTACTAACCTAATTGCTTAGTCTTCTTCAGCTTTTTATTTTATGTCTGCACCTCTTTTCTTACTTGGTTTTAATGATGCAGGAATCCTTTAAAACACTTACTAGGGCCAAACCTTTGCACCCTCCAGAGTGGAATGAATTCAAGGCAAAGCTATTGTGATCAGTTCTCGTTTCAATAGCCAGTTACTTTTCTAGGAAGAGGAAAAAAATGCCAATGATTTAGTTATCTGGCTCACAAGCTGCATTTTCTTACCTTTATTCAGACCTTCATTGTTGTTACTCAATTTACTGTTGCAGGCTGGTTTAAATTAGCAAGACACCATTTGTATTATGGAAGCGATCCAGCTCTGGAAATACTGGCTACAGTACTCTACAACGTTTATGTGACTTTGCAAATGAGAACAGGTGAAAATCTGGCTCTGGGTATCATGTTTAAATCCTCCATTGCACAGCTCTCCTCTCCATCAGCACTGACATTTCAATCTTGAATCACTTCTTTTCCTTTCTGGTCCTTTTAATCATTTCGGCAAGGGAGAAAGAAGCAGAAGGAAAAGAGAAGGGACTAGCATCAAGTTTCCATATAAATTTAGCTCAGTGGAATGGGCAAGGAAATAGCAAAGAAGTTGAAAATTAACTCAGTTAGAAACCAAATACCTCCCGCCTCCATGCAACAATGTGGTTACTAGGATCTTTATATTTTGGAACTTGTGCTCTTAATATGTTTTTTTCAAATATATAGTCATAAGCAGTACTTTTCCATACTTCCACAAAACAGCCCTTTTCTAAAGAAAATTTATGCGGATTTGTAGTAAGATCAAAGAGTGGATTGGATCAGCAAAAATTGATTTTCATGTTTTTAAAAGGAAAGCCTACTTTAGCTTCCATCCTTCTGGCTCATCTGAAGACCAAGGCAGATTCAGCAGCAAAAATTTTCAGTACTATCGTCTGCCCCAGTTGAAGTACAGTTTCAGATCACGTGTCTATACTTACACTATATGTCCTTTTGCTGCCTACGGACAAGAAACTGGCTCCAACATTTCTTATATAACGTTCAGTTAGTTGCAACCACAGTATAATATTTAGTAAACTGGAGGTAGGACAATTGGAAGGTATATGGAAGGTATATGCCTTTTATTCCTATTTTTGCTTTTTCCCTCAGGAAATGAGGACAATTTGTGGAGAAGGAAGATATTTTCATTGCTGTTGCACATTCTTGAGCAGTGATTTTCAGTCCTCACTCTCTTCATTGATGAACAACAAACACAGTGAGCATGAAAAAGTGATTTAGGTAAAAAAAGGGACTATTGAAATGAAAGTATGTCAGTGGAAGTTAGCCATGTCTGTGTTACCATCATACTTGAGCAGTCTTAAATTGAGACATCTCCTGATTCCTTGAAAGAAGAGGATCTTCTTCCTTATAGATTTCATGTGCTGCCTGCTACAGAAAAGACCTGAATGTGAGTGTGTATTCCTAATAGAAAAACATGTACTTTCTTTTTTTTCTTTTTCTCCTCAGACATGATTACTGGAAGAGGAATTGTGAGGATTTCATAAATATGTAAGTCATTTCTCAGTACAGTATCCTGTATGTAGAGTAAAAGAAATATTTATTTATGAAATTTGACTCAAGACATCTTGAAACACAGATAAACTGAATTTGTCCACAAAAAAGAAATACTATTAATACACTATCTGTTTTAATATCAGAATATATATTTTCAATAGCAGCAGTGTACACTATTATTCTAAGAAAATAAATTACAGATGATAATGTCCAAGATATCTCAGTGGACTAACTTGGGTTTTACAAGTGTGCATTAATTTAGACTTGGATGCCATACCTTAAGGATAAAATACGTTCTTGAGAAAACGGAGTCTTTTTGTTTAGCAAACTCATAACAATGGTTTAGTAGAAGCATTAAAAAAAAGAGGTTACATTACACTGAACTGAGAATAGCATTGCAAATAGACTAAATATTATTCAGTTTCCCTTCTTTATACATATGCATTTTCAAATCTACTCAGTTGTCTGCACATATTACTACTGATGATACTTTGACTCCATTGAAGTCTATGACAATTCCCTTTGATTGCAGCAGCACTTTGATGATGTCATTTTCATGTACACATTGAAGGAAATATAGCAGTAGTTCATTCATTTGCCTATTTAGCATTTTTATTTTGGTTTGTGCAGAGGAAAGAAATTCTTACCAGTTAAAGATATGAAAATAAAAACTAAATAATAAAAAGAATAAAGTGATTAGCAACAAACTTAACACATGGAAATGTCAAAAACCTATTTTGATGGTATGAACATATCTGTAATAAGGAAAACAAGGAAACTTTGTCAAAGTGCATATGCGGCCTACTAGTATGGAAAACTGCATAAGTGAATGCTCTTTGATCCATTGAAATTAATCAATTGCACATCCTAACTAAAGACTTTGAGTGACAAAGCTGCTTAAGTATTGCAGTAGTCATAAGCAATAGTTTGCACCACAGTACCTCAAAGGTCATCACAAAAAACATCACAGATATGCACTGTCCTGTTTCAAGAAAATGTCAAAATGCTGAAACTTTAGCAGCTTCTGGGCTCTTCAAAATATGCTGGGTGACTCCTGCCTATAATACAAAATCTCTCCCACTCTTGTAAATATCTCTTCCCCAGAGTCTCCTCCTTTTCCAGGCAAGGGAAAGCACTTCACTTTTTGTCCTCTCAGCTAAATTTTGACACCTGATTTTCAATATTTGTCCCCTCCTAACTTAATGAAATGGTTGAAGCATTAGGCTACCTAGGTATGAGAAAGAAGAAATGTCAATAAAATAGAAAGGTAGCTCACAGAAGAGTCTGTAGTCCTATATAAAACCTTGTATTATGGCAGAAGAGATTGCTTGACTGCCTAGTTCAAAGAAGGGATGTGTGGTCACAGCTCCCTGACTGATCTGATGACAAATAAGTTCTTTCATGTAGTCTCTCAATGGAAGAAAAAAAAAGTGAATGAAAATGCCAAAGGTTCTCTGTTTTTCCCATCCCATTAATGGTGAACATGTTGAAGTGGAAGGAGAACTTGTTCAACATATTCTTGAGAACAGATGGAAATGAAGCAAGCCCTCTTTCAATGGGACTATGTACACTGTAGGTGGATTTATCTGATCAAATGCAGAGATCTACAGTGTAGATGTCTCCTGACAAGTTCATCACACTAAATTCATTTTGTAGTCAATGAGAGAAATGAGAATTCTCAGGGTGTGGCTCATCCTAAAGTAGACATATATGTTTAGTCAGACAAGCTGTTTTCAAATACCTGTTCCTCAGTTGGCTGGAAAGGGAATCTGAAGGGTGACAAATTAGTTACAGACTAGTTAGAAATCATTTTTTACCTAATATCTCAACTGGATCTCAAGTTAGGTAAGTTGAACTCTACTCTACATTTCTTTTCTAGTAGAGGAAGGACACCAAAAGATTTTCCTGTATATTCCCGAGAAATGGTGCTGCCATTTCACCTAACTCTATGCTGGGGCTCAGGGAGAGGTACTGAGTTTCAGAAAATCCCTCTATTAATCTGTCTTTTGGACAGTCCCTTCACTCTCATCTTCATTTTGGGTCATTCGTCCCCTATAGTAATCCCAGGTTTCATTATTTGAACTTGGTAGCTACAATAAAAAAAAATAGAATTAATTTTGATTGTCCGCTCTGAAGCTCAAGTTTATCTGTTCTACCCTTCTCTCCTACAACAGTGCAACTTTTTCTACATCAGTCCTATGAGAAGTTTGTCTAACCTGTCCTTAAGACATCTTTTCAGCTGATCTAGTCCAGAGCTTTCTTGTTGCACCAGGACAGATTGTTCTTTGCCTCTGTTCTGAGTCTTTCAAATTTAAATTTAAGCTTATCCATCATAAGTACAGGGCCTCTTGCACATTTGAATGTTTCTATTGTGTCTACCTACCCAGTGCCACAGAAATGCTAGTTTTGTCTTGAGGACAAGAAACCTGTCTTGCAGGCTTTCTTCACGCCTAATATTTCAGGATAACTGACCGTTCGTAGTGTCCTCTCTCAAACTTTGGAAATGCTGTGCAAAACTGGATGATTTTGGTACTAACCACTCTTTGGCTTGTGACCAGTGGGAATGATCAGTCTCCTTTTTACACATTTGCTATACATCTAGATATTTTCCACAGCTATTTTATCTGGATAAAATTAAGGTCTTGCACTGCCCTTTTTTTTCCCTGACTGCTCCTCCAGTTTGTCAAGATAATGTGGAATGCTACTCCTATCCTCAAGTGTACTTGAATACAATCAAGATTTGGGTTAATGTTGATTATTCCATCATACATCTGATCCAGCTAGAGAGTTAGCACTGGAGAGTCTGGCACTGTTTTCAGTCCTGCTTTTTTGAAAATTGCAGTTGCATAACAACTATACACTGACAAATCAA
Organism: Manacus vitellinus; assembly: GCF_001715985.3. NCBI lineage: Eukaryota > Metazoa > Chordata > Aves > Passeriformes > Pipridae > Manacus > Manacus vitellinus. The sequence continues at coordinate 67,431 of NW_021940517.1, read as the reverse complement.
AGAAGAACTGAACCTTACACGCTGGGGTTTTTCCCTCTGTTCAGCTGGCTTTCCTTCATCTGCCATGAGCCTGGTTTCCAAGTGGCATCTAACACCCTAGACTAAGCATCTTTTCTCTTTTCATGGAGCCAGGAACTTCCACAAGTGAAAGACATTTTAATAAGCCCCTGAGACTCCAGGCAGAGCCTGCCTCTAGGGAAACTGAGTACTACTAGGCTTTGCCAGGCACTTTCAAAGAGTTTTCAGCACAGACTTCTGTTAGGAAGTCCTATTAGAAAATTAAAGTTAGAGAGAATTTACTCTAAATGCTGTGAAATTTTAGAGTCTTGTAAATGACAGCTTATCCAATTCCTTCCCAATTTACCTCAGTCCTTGCTTTTATGTTTTTACCAGAACTGTAGGAGTTAAAAGCAGCCTTCCTGCTTGGAGTAGTATGTAGGAGATAAACTTTCAAGATACACAATTTTACAATGAACTTTGATAATTTTTTATGTATGATGGTATGATACAATTCTCCAGTTGCAGAGAACTAGATTGAAGGTCCTTTTCAGTCCTGTATTCCTTATCATGTAACCCTTTTATAGCACAGACAACTGGAGTTGAACATGCAGAGACCAGGATTCTGCTCAGAGACACTGTCCCTGATTTTCAGCAATATTATCTACATTTTAATTAAATGAAATGAACATGTTTAGTAAGACAAGAGTGCCTTTTATCTTTCCCAGCACCCAGTACAAACGTTTAAATATTATTTTGTAACATCTTACATTCTAGGTCATGTTTGGAGATTGAAAAATGGAGATTGGAACAGAGGAAATTATTAACTTCATTGGCCACATTTGTTTGCTGATGCCTAATTCCAGTGGGAATCAATAAAAGTTTATGCACTCACAGACACAGCTTCTAGCCCAGTCAGCTAGGCCAAAAGGGGGATTAAGAAAGCTGTCTTTCTCTTGCATTTCTATGCTCCAATAATATTTCTTTGCCCTTGCATTTGAGTTAGTAAAGTTAAAGCCAGATATTTTCAGTATCAAGTTTGTGAAGTCAAATTGAGATTTTCAGATTTGTTGACAGACTTCCAGTCACTGCAAGAGCATCAGACCTATGGTACGTGAGAATTGCAAAAATCAAGGACCTTTATTAAGTCATTCGACTACTTTCTGAAAATGGTCATATGTAGATTTCAAGCATAAATGTTAATAACTTTGTTCCACATTAGAGACCTGTATGACATCAACAGAATCTGTAGGTGTAACCTTTTTCTTGAGAAATATCTTTTGCAGTGGCTGCCACAGGCATGAAAATGAGTGCCATGCTCCTAACAGGCTGCTGCAAAATTCTCTATGATTTAAGGAGGAGGTTAAGATATAGAACTCAAGTACCACAAAAGTGGTATCAGGCTTGAGAAAGTAAGCTGCAATCAAGCTGGTGTGAAAATGGCTGACTGAAATAGCACTAGAGGAACTGCCATATTTGGATACCCTGTTATCCAGGGTCACTATCCTTTTATAATTGCTTTGGGGGAAAGGATAGAATGTAGACAAGGATGTCTTTCTGATGTTCTTAGAATTAGAGTTTTAAAAGTCTTAAAATGAAGTTCTATTTCATTTCAGCTAAAATAACATCTATTAAACACCACTGCAATGTGGATCTGCTCCTGTATCTGCTTATCCTCTGCTGGTGAGGCCACACCTGGAGTACTGTGTCCAGTTCTGGGCCCCTCAGTTCAGGAAGGATATTGAGGTGCTGGAGCAGGTCCAGAGAAGAGCAACAAGGCTGGTGAAGGGACTTAAGCACAAGTCCTGTGAGGAAAGACTGAGGGAGCTGGGGCTGTTTAGCCTGGAGAAGAGGAGGTTCAGGGGAGACCTCATCACTCTCTACAACTCCCTGAGAGGAGGTTGTAGCCAGGTGGGGGTTGGTCTCCTCTCCCAGGCAACCAGCAGTAGGACAAGTGAGCAGAGTCTTAAGCTGTGCCAGGGAGGATATTAGAAAGAAATTTTTTACAGAGAGAGTAATCAGACATTGGAATAGGCTGCCTAGGGAGGTGGTGGATTCACTGTCCCTGGAGGTTTTTAAGATAAGTCTGGATGTGGCAGTTAGTGCCATGGTCTAGTAACCACAGTGGTGTTGGATCAAGGGTTGGACTTGATGATCTCAGAGATCTTTTCCAGCACAGTTGATTCTATGATTCTATGATCTGTTACTAAGAAACATTTCACAATTTATCAATCCTAATTTTAATCCTCCTCTTTTGAAATCCAAACATTCTAAAAGCAGTAAGAGCAAAGGCACAGAACATTCACTCTTTTCTACGACTACATTTTGATGACACTTTCTTAGGCTTTTTTATTGCATCTAAAAGTAGGACTAAAATAGACTTTATGAGACTAAAACATAATTTTCAATTACCTAGATCTTGCAGGGAAATGTAATCACATTTACAAAATGCTAAGCAATTTGATAAACTTTTAAAAGGATTTATATTGCTTTTTAGTTTATCTGTAAAAGTTTTGGGCATTTGGGGTAAATATTTCTGTGAACATAGTACACAATCAGCTTTTGTGTAGCATCAAAAATGTTAGTGTGTTTTCATTTAGACATTAAATAGCCTATTTTTTTGTTGTAGCTGAATTTTTAAGGTACAGCAACAAGCATATCAATACATTTTGTACAGTTATTTGATAATTCAGAAATACTATATGACAAACATATAGAAAAATTATAAAATATAGTAGGGATGTGCTCTGTGGGTTATTAAGAAAGTTATTTTATCTGATCATCCTTATTACTTCCAGTTATTGCAGTATTGTGCCACTTAAATATTTTTGATTAATCCATTTTCATTTCTAAGAGAAATGTCTGCAAAGCAAATAGATCAGTTTATTTGTATTCTTGTCCTAATCAATTTTCCTGTGCTATTCCTGTGCTTATAATGAATGCTTTTTGTGTTGAAATCAGTTTTTACATTTTTATTTTGATGTCCTTGTCAGATGGTTTAAGCCACATTTTCCTTTTCTTGCTGTTGCTTAGAGATTCAGTTAATTTTCACTTCCTCTTGAGTATGCATCCCACCCAAATTCTCTTCTGTTCATCTTGAACCAGCTAGATTGCACATTTCTTTATGAGAAAAAATGAATGAGTAGCTGAACTGGAACTATTTTGAAGCAAAAAGGAATTTGAGATTAGAGATGCAGAGTCACAGATGGCTCACACATTCATTCTTTATAATCCTGTAAGGGGGTGTTAGAGAAGTGTTCTGCCTTACTGTTCACGTATTACCAATGTCTTCCATGCTACCACGTTTGTTAATGCATAACTTTGCATATATTTATCCTCATGGCTCCTCTGTGAACAAGGCATTTATAAAATAAGAAGCTAACATGCAAGTTAGATCTAACATCAAGTGAGATCTTAAAAGGAATAGCTCTAAGTCTCAAGGCATTGATTGGGAAGAACACTCTGCTATGCCCTAAGCTAATAATCGTCCTGAGAAGCAATACTCTGGAGGCTCTGTCTTTTCCCTGTTTTCTCCTGTGTTTCTCACTTCCTATTCCAGCAAAACTACCCTGTACCACTCCCAGGACAACAAACTTTATTCAGTTTGTCACCATTAATGAAAATGAAAGAAATAATTTTTTAATGCTAATGCTACACAGGAAGCTGGAGATAAAGTCACATGCTGTCAGAAAGTGTAGAGGGAGAACAGCTTGAACAAAACAGCCTATTGCTCTTCATTTGTCCCCTCTTGGTTTCAACAGGGCCTTCATGTTGAAAATAGGACAACTTTAATGAGTTTCCCTATATAAGTACTCTATTGTTTTATTTTACTCTATAATTTTATTTTATCAATGGTGGTGGAATAACAAGCATGCTTGTGTAGGACCAAGGTTTGAAATTTCCTAAATATGTTAAAACAAGCGCAGAATGTCAGTTAGGTGAGACATATACAAAGTGATATTGATTCATTAGCAGTGTATTTTGTTTCAGTTTATCCTCTAGAGTACAAAAAAAAAGAGAAAGGAAGGGGGAGGATATGAGAGAGGAATAAAAGACAGAACTCTGAAGGAGATGAACTGGGTGAGTAGCACACTTCACACATCAAAGTTTGTTCTTCTCATGTTTGTCTAAATACTATGAATTATCCTTTTTGAAATATCCATTATTAGTGTGATTTAAGCAATTCTATACCATGGATTATCAAAGACAGTTACTTATTGCTGAGGTTAATTTCTAATGAATAATTTCCTCTACATATCTCTCATTCTTTTAGCACAAAAGTAAACAAGCCAGATATGTTTTTAAGACACTGTGTAATTAGTCCCATTTTAATTAAAATGGTATCATGTGCTTCCAGTTTTGTGGTTCTCATTCAAGCAAAACACTCACTTGGAAAAAATAACACTCACACATCCTTAAAGGGGGACAGGATTTTATTAGTTAGGTAAGAGACAGTGCATGAAAAATGAAATTGCAATAGTATCATTACACTGGGGAGCCTTTTTACGCTAGTATATTAATGTTACTATCATGCAAGAAGGTCTATTTGCTCTTCAGGTAGATTCACACAGGTATGATGCTTGTGTTACTGGAAACTCTCTGTCCAGAGTCAGAGTCCTCTCCCTATATCTTCCAAAAAAAATCAACAGTTTTTATGCAAACCTCTTTTAAACTTTGTAGGTTAGAAACAATAGGTATGACAATAAAAATCAAATAGATCAGCTGCATGAAAATATAGAGGAGTACTATTGCCCTTTGAGACCATTGAATTCCCTATAAACTGTGGATATGTGTCTGGTGGTTTTTAGGGGCACTCTCGTGGCAATAGAGAGACTTTTTATGACAGCTTATCTTTTGGAAAAGTATTCAGGTGGACACATCAGATCCACAAGGGGAGTATCCGTTTTCTTGGCTTTCAGGTTGCATGAACTAAACCACAAACATTTTGGGGGAAAAAAACAAACAAACAAACCAGAAAAATTTACTTATTCTGTAATGGTATTTTTCTGTTAGAGCTTTAGAGATGAAATTTTTGCTCATGTGTAGTTTGAAGAAAACTATTGCAAGAAACCTGAAGGGAATGAAAATAGACCATGGTGTTTCACAATTGATCTTAATATAAAGGCTAGAGATGTAAGTTTCTTCCATTCTCCCCAATATGTTTTCTACTACAATTTTTATTTTCTTTTGTAAATGTGCTGGTTTTGACTCCAGTGATTTCAATGGCATGGGTTTTGATGGCCAAAAACTCCACACAACACACCATATTTTCCCTCCTGAGTGAGCACCATAACAGATGGAATCCAAAGTCATGGACGAAATTAACTCAACGGACATTTTGTGGAGATTTGTGGACATTTTATGTGCATTTTATGGACATTGTATAGGGGTGGTCCATGGAGTAAGTGAATGGTATTTTTTTATTATATCAAAGCATGGGAAAGGGGACGGTGATTAATGAAATTGTATTGGATAGTGTGGTACCTGAGCATGTGTGAATGCTACAGAATAAGGGTGGAGAATGTGCTGGTTTGGGCTGGGGTAGAGTTAATTTTCTTCAAAGAAGCTGATGAGGGGCTCTGTTTTGGATTTGTGCTGGAAACAGTGTTGATAACACAGGGCTGTTTTTGTTACTGCTGAACAGGGCTTACATAGAGTCAAGGCCTTTTCTGCTTCTCACCCCACCACCAAGTGGGCTGGGGGTGCACAAGGAGTTGGGAGGGGACACAGCCAGAACAGCTGACCCTAACTGATCAAAGGGATATCCCAGACCATATGGCATCATGCTCAGTGCATAGAGCTGGGGGAAGAAAGAGGAAAGCGGGGAAGTTTGTAGTGATGGTGCTTGTCTTTCCAACTGACTGTTAGGCATGATGGAGCCCTGGTCTCTTGGAGACGGCTGCACCTGCCTGCCCATGGGAAGGGGTGAATGAATTCCTTATTTTGCTTTGCTTCCATGTGTGGCTTTTCCTTTGTTTATTAAACTGTCTTTATCTCAGCCCATGAGTTTTCTCACTTCTACTTTTCCAGTTCTTTCCACCATCCCACTGAGGGCAGAGGCTCTGGCCAAGTGGCTGTGTCGTGCCTAGTTGCTGTCCAGGATTAAACCATGACAGTAAGATATATTTAAGTATGAGACAATATTCAGATCGTTCTGTGTTTGTTTTATTATGAATCAGGGATTTGCTTTACATATGAATTTAGAGCATTTTTATTGATAGGACTGAATTTATTCATATGAATCACTAGAATGTTGTAGTTTGATAAAGTCTAGTTACTGTGCATAGAAGAAGGGACTTTGGTTTGGCTTCTGCTGAGAGTGGGGTTTTTCTACTTCTCTGTACCTGCAGTGCTTCTCCTCATACCTTATTTTTATTCCTTATTCTCACTTTCTCCCACTCTCTCCAATATTGTTTTTCCGGCTGACTTTTCAAATTTTTCTTTCCAGTTTCTCCTTCAGCCTACTAATGCTACATTCTTGAGCATTATGGAGTGGGATCATGTAAAAGTCTCTACTAAAACTCTGTTAAGCACCATTAATTTTTTATTGATGTTATGTACATGCTGCAAAGCTTTCTCAGTCAGGAGTAGAAAGTAGAGATTTTTGATCAGAAGGGATCTGACACTGAAGGTTTTAAGACTGCTGACTGACAAATGAGAGAGTACTCCTTTTCCTTTTATCTGTAAGTAAATATAAAAATATACCAGAATGGAAAACAATTAAAGATACATGGTAAAATCAAACTACTGGGCTCCACGTCTCTTATTTCATGTGGGTGGGGGGGAAGTGAAAATGAGGAGGAAAAAAAATAAAAGGATAACAATCTTTTTTTTTTAAATCCTGAACTATCATCTCCTAAATCTTACTTATGAAAAATTATATTTGAAGAAATTTTAGAGCTGTATGTTAAGGTTTTGCTACCCTAATATAAACAAATGCTGCGTGCCAAAGTGAAATTGAAATGCAAGTGCTCCTACCAAGTACCATCTGTTGTATGAAGTCGTTCCAGACACCTCTAAAAATGCCTTCTGGTCTTTAGTCTCAAGCATTCCTGTGACTGCTTACCACTCTGTCTGATTTTTCTAAATATTTCCTGAACATTGGGGGGAAGGGGAGTTATTTTTTAAATTCAGACTGAAAGAAATTAAGGGACTGATTTCTCCTGTTGATTATAAATGCTGATATGTCAGTGTAGAAGCTTGGATTACCATGGATCACTTTCTTTCACAGGAAAGAAATGCCAGCCCTGGAGTTTGGTGATGCCACATTGTCACAACAGAACAGTAAGGAGTTTCCCAAATGTGTATGTTTGTTTTGCATTTTTTGTGTTTTGTTAGCCAATTACTTTCCACGCAATTTCCTTACGGTACTCAAAATTAAAAGAGAGCATACTTCATTAAAAAAGAAAAAAAAAATCATGTGTCCAGACATTAAAAATGACCATCCAGTGATTTTTTCACAAAAATCAAATTGTGGACTAAATGTAGATGAAGAGGATCCCTTTAAATTGCACTTGAAATTCTAAGAGTTGTCATTACTCTTCAAGAAAATATTGAAGAACATCAATTCAGACATATGGCAAAATAGCTGTCTTCTTTCCAAAACCATATCTGTATAAATATTTGCAAGAGCTTCAATAGCCTCTAGAGTGCTTTAGAGAGCAATAGATGGAAGAATTGAACAGTTCATCATTCATCAGTGACCTGGACTGTGTTTTATATGGCAAAGTAATCATAATGTCTAGCAAGCCTACCATTAGCTGTACACTGTAATGGAAATGATAAGACAAATATAGTCAATTTAACTGACTTCTTTTCAGCTTTCCCATCTGTAATTTGCCCCAAATCCTTCCAATGTATTGTTACTTTTTCCCACGTAAATCTCTGTTCAAACCTGCCAACAACTCATCTCTTATTTTATGTTCCATCTTAAATTACACTTTTTAAACAACAATTTTTTTGTGTGTGTGAAATGTTTCTGTTTGTGAAACTTGGAGATTTTGTCACTGTTCTGATTCAAGATGGATAAATTAATTGAGCTCTCTTAAATTCTTGGAGAGAGGAAGACCATTCCCCTCACTGTTCCATTTAGTCATCACTGTCCCATCCAGTCGTCGTGGTGCAAGCACTTATGTGGGGAAATGCTCACTGAATTCACTGCTGGATAGGAGTCTCCACTCAAATTTACAAGCATATGTGTTCATGGGTCCTTGGACCTAAAAATTATACAGGATTTACCTGTTTTTCCCTCAATTTCTGACAAAGAAAAAGAGAACATTTTTACTTTTGTGGTAAACCCATACTTAGGAGAGATATGGTTCAGTTTAAATGGGAATTTAAAAAAAAAAAGTGTATTTTCTGCAGTTGCATATATGTTCTTATGACTGTCAACAGACAGGAATGCTAGGTCATCGGGCATTGCTTAGCCAGCCAGAACATTTGTGCGGCCTGCAGTTAAGACTCAACATACATGGCTAGGTTTTATCAAGAATGAAATGGACAGTTACACTGCTTACTGAAAAAGTCCCTAGGCTCTGTTAGCCCAAAACTATGTCTTGGCACTATGTGAGACCATGCTAGCCAGTATGGGCCAGAGCTATGCCAGGGAATGTCCTAATGTTTGAACAGCTTGCACCATCAAGAGACAGTGTGTAAGTCCAGGCTCTGGCCACATTTAGTTTACTAGTATAGACGTTGTCTTTGTCCCCTCTTCAACAGACAAAGGACATCCTGATACTGAAATCATTACCAGCAAGGCTGGAAGGACTAGGAACACTGCAAGGACATTCCAGCACGGGGATGAGTGAGGTACAAGGAAAAGACTATATATTTACCCAGGGAGTTTAGAGTACATCCAGCTCTGGGCATGGATACAGATCACCCTCTGAGATGGGTTGTAGATGTAGTCGCTGAGGAGAAGACAGTCTTTTGTGCAATTTTCTGAATCAGCAAGGGAAAGCATGATCCTCACACTGTGGCAGGCTATACTAAACGTCTGGCAAGAGTGGTGGATGATATAGGATTGGGGAGTGTGCTAGGGCAAGGGAGGTGTCACAAGGTACAACCACAGATTAATGAAAGCAAATTCAGAGACAAAAAGAAACTTTAGCTTTTCCTCAAGTTCACAGGATAAAACCTCTCAGTGAAGGGGAAGAGGAAGCTAAAATTCTCTGGAAAAGGACAATGCAGCTAACAAAACATTTGAGTATTGCAATAGAAAAAGGTTCTCAAACTTAGTCTTTTTTATGCACTGTTATTTATATGCATAATTATTTATGACTGCCCATCTAGACAATACGTTGCACTACTGAAAAGTAGGAGGGATCACAATTGTACCATAGTCATTGTTGACCTTTGGAGGTTACATCCTCCTGCTTATCAAATGCACTTACCTTCAGCACTTGTCTCAGACTCTGAAGGAACTTGTAGAAAATGGATTTGACTGCAATGTGGGTAGATGGTGAGATAGCAAATGCACTAAAAATAATTTAAGATATGTCTAGATCCAATTTTCAGCTAATACAGTGAACTGAGTTTAAACTCAAAGTATCATATATATTCCTAACCTAATACTACTTTCCTAATAAATACAGCCAGTACGTTTCCCCATGATAAACTCTGTCCTTCAACTCTGTAGTATGAAGTTTTTCACCCTAATCCACTGAGTATGCTTATCTTTTTCTATCCTTATTGCAAGCCTATAGAAAGTACATTGCTCTTAAAGTGTATTTTTCCAGTTATTTAGTCCTGTCAATATATTCACTAATTTACTATACAATTGTTTGTGACTGTATTTCAAGTTTCTGTTTGATTCTCTAAGGAAATCAAAATACTCTTATCTTTGTAGTTCAGTTGTTAGATTATTGTTCAGGTGATATATGCTCTAGCCTCCAACTAAAATGTAAGAGCTGAAAGGGATGCACCATGCCTTGACCTTCCTTTTATAGCACTGAAATGACATGACTGCACACCCCATTATGCATTCCTTTTTCTGTTAACTGATCAGGAAGACAGGCTGGAGAAAAGGACCACCCCATTACAGCCCTTGACTCTTAAATTACGTAAAGATCTGTCCAAAAACTAATTAGCCATTTCTAATCAAAAATAACTCCAGAAACATGATGAGGACTCAGAAGCCAGCATCCCTTATGCCCCACCAGTGATCCTGGGCAGACCACTTGGATGCACAGAGATCCTGTGTCAAGAATTGCTTTGAGTGCCTCTGGGTGTACGAGTATGAGCAAATGAAGTTCATAAGAGAATGAGTTTGAATGGGTAAAATCACCTCCTTTGATGTTTAGTGAAAGGAATCACTTTCTCCTTCCTTGAGTTTTGTTACATTGATCTCCTGCTGTGCAGATTACAATGCAGTACAAGAGAACTCACTAACTCCTGTTGAGCACCTAGCGAGTGCTGCTGCAGCACCTCAGAAGTCAATATCTTCTGTGGATTTCAGTAACCATGAAATACAATACATGAACATACTATATCAGATAAGCTCAGGAGTGTCTGTTCCAGAGGCTGCTAAGGCTAATTACTTTAGCTGCTGTATCTCGTTGATGTGGCTGTCCTCCTTTTTTACTCCAGAGCAGAGTTCAAAGCTCTCTTGGGTGAATCACATAACTGGTAGAGACAGGTAGAGGGAGGACAAGCATGATTGTAAGTGAAGAAATGCAGTCTGACTCATTACATTGTGTTTGCAGAAATAACGTATCACATCATTCTATAAAAATATGAAAAGTAATGAAATTATTCAAAGAATGAAATTACATGAAATAAAAGTCCAGTCTTAGCTCCTGTGTGCCTCTAGAGCTTTTTTAGAGTCATAGAATATACTGAGTTGGAAGGGACCCATCAGGATCATAGAGTCCAACTCCCGGCCCTGTGCAGGTCTCCCCATGTGCCCGGGAGTGTCGTCCAAATGCTTCTTGAACTCAGATAGGCTTGGTGCTGTGACCACTTCCCTGAGGAGCCTATTCCAGTGCTCAACCACCCTCTGGGTGAAAATTTTTTTCCTAATATCTAACTTAAACCTCTCCTGACTTAGCTTCATGCTGTTCCCTCGAGTCCCGTCACTGGTCATGAGAGTCAAGAGATTGGTACTTGTGCCTCCACTTCCTCTCGTGAGGATGTTGAAGACCACAATGAGGTCTTCCCTTAGTCTCCTCTTCTCCAGGATGAACAGACAAAGTGACCTTAGTTGCTCCTCATAGGATTTCCCCTCAAGAACCTTCACCATCCTTGTGGGCCTCCTTTGGATGCTCTCTAATAGCTTCATGTCTGCTTTATACTGTGGTGCCAAACAAAAACTGCACACAACATTCAAGGTGAGGCTGCCCCAGTGCAGAGCAGAGCAGGACAATCTCCTCCCTCGACCAGCTGGTGATGTTGTGTCTGATGTCCCCCAGGACACGGTTGGCCCTCCTGGATGCCAGGGCGCTGCTGACTCATATTCAATTTGCCGTCAACCAGGAACCAGGACCCCCAGGTCCCTTTCCACGGTACTGCTTTTCAGCCTCTTGTTCCCTCATCTATACACACAACCAGGGTTGCCCTGTCCCAGGTGCAGAATCCAGCCCTCGGCCTTGTTAAACTTACAATAATTGTGCTCTTCATTTGCCCTTGTACAGTTGTGGTGATATATTCATTCCACTTCTGTGCCTCCTTTTTTGCACATTATTGGTTACTGATGTACTATCACTAGCATATTTACATTCTTTCTTCCTCAGGGAGACAGTGGAGAACCTTTATTTTTTCTTGTCCAAGACAGCTTTTTATAGTATGGACTCACCTCTTGGGGTCTTGGTTGTGCCCTCCCAAAAAAACTTTCTGTCTTTGTCAGAGTTTATAGTTATATTTCTCGGATTAAGAACATGGTTGGAGCCAACTGATCCTAGGAATGGACTGCCCTCTCCTGGAAAGCAGCATGAATATTCAAAATATGAGATTTCAAGTGCATCACAAATAGCATTGCTATTATTCTGAGAATATAATGAAGTGCCATCTCGAAAAAGAAGACTGACAAGCTGTCTTGAAATGTCAATACACACACTAGAAATGTCAATACACCCCAAAAAATCAGCTGCATTCATAGCTTTGGGAATAATTTTCACCCTATGTTTAACTAGTACTCTGGGCTAGATTCAAATATATATTGCACAAGACTTTCATCATCCTGCTTTTCTCCTTGTAGAGTACAGAATAGTTAGAAATAATTTTTTAACACTTCAAACTGTCTGTGGTTTGGTCACATTAGTTTCCTTTTTTAAAAAATGTATTTTTTGTTCATTTTCCCACAGAGTTAGCAAAGATACCAAAAGCCAGCCTGACTCTTATTTTTCTTCTTCAGCATCTGTTTTCTAAATTCCAATGGCCAAATTTTTATTGGTTATATTATAATGTACAAGGTACAGTAGAAGGAGAACAGTGGCATAAGATAGGTATTAATATAAAGTAAGTTTTCTAAGAAAATAAAACTCTAACAGTTGTTACCATCATGACAAAAGCTAAGCAGATTACGTATATCAAAGAGAACATTAATGCAACAGTTCACTTTCTAACTGAAAACCAAACTTGCAGTTTTTATCATTGAAGTATCCACTTTGTACATATAATTTTATGTAATGTGCATTAGAAGATATAGCCAGGAGACTCTCATTATCTTATTTGATTGGATAGTAGTGTACTTTCAGCACTCCTATTCTTAGAAGACTAACCGTGGTTCAACATGAATTTTCCAAGTGTCTTGACTTCATTATCTCATAAAGATGCAAGGCTAAAACTTCTCTATTACCTGACTTACAAAGCTTTCAAAGTCAAAGCATTAAAGTATTACAAAATTAAATGTCTATATCACTCCCCTAAAAATATCACCACTCTTTCATCTTAATCACTATGCACTTAGTGCCTATGGTTTCACTCATGTTCTGCTTAATAATCTTACATGTATGCAATAACAACTGATAAAACTTTTAACTAGGTCCTTCAAAAACTTGCCTTTTTTCTATGCTGATTTTCTCCACCATTTTTACTAAAAGACTTACTCTAAATAACAAAGACCATCAGTGCATAGATATTCCTTTTTACTTCTCATATGAAAATCCTATAAAATGGAGAGGTAGAGAGAGAAAGGGAAAAAACCCAAACAACTCATATAAACAAAAAATTTTTTGAAAACCAGAAGAATTTGACAAAACATGATTTACTCATCCAGGCAATTTTTACCATCAGTAATCACAATTCAGTATAGAACTAGATTAGTTTAAGATTACTAATCTGATTTATTTTCATATAAAGTTTTTTCATTCCATTTTGTCTTTATGTTATTTCTATTATTCCCTGATGAGTTATTTCTCTGTTATATACTGGTTTAGAAGGCATAGGCTGCATAACTTTTTAGTTTTTCATCTATAGGCAGAAATATTTGACCTGTCAGATATTCTATAAAGGATTTTATACCTTCTTCATAAAACCTCTCTCCATGGTAGGGACATTACCATCAGTAATTAGTTTTATTAAGTATTACCCTGAGTTGTTGCAATGTCAGACTCACCTTTGCCTGTAAATTAAGCTTCCTGGTTTATCACGGTTTTGAACGTGAAACACACAAATATTTTTAACAGTTATTTTTAGAAGTTGCTGGTTGCTTTTAATGTAATTAAACTTAAAAAAAAAAACCAAACCAAATTCTTTACATCAGCTATTGTAAGAAAGTCACTAAATTGTTCAAAACGCTGTTTCGCTCTTAAATAGAAATTTTCTAGGATTAGCTTCCTTAAACCAGATACTCTTGCTTAGAAAAGTTTGTATTAAATCCAATCAGGAGTTTGGTGTTCTATGTGTGAGGTCACTTCTATTAGTGAGAAAATCAAAATCTGTTACAAGTCCTGCTTTTCTTAGAAAATTAATGAAAAAAAAGAGTTTAAAACAACATTGAAATAATTCTAGATGATGTGTAACTCCAAGATCACATTAAAAGTGTTGATCTCTGAATATTTATTATAAAATGGAATTGGTTAACAAGATCAGATTTCAGTACTCTGAATAAACCTATACAAAAATATTTTCTTCAAAGTAAATAATGTGCTCTTACAGTGTGTATGAACCAACCTGCTCTATCTCACCCCTGTAGATCTCTTGATTCTTCTGCTACCACCTTTATTGTCCTAACCTATTTTTATAGCTGCCATGGCTGTAAAAATTATATGAGCTTGAAGGCACAAAAAACACTTATGTGCACAAAACTTCTTAATTTTTTCAACTATAATAGTTGATCTAACAGAAAAATATTAACACCACCTATAAATCTTGTCTTGCCCATGTTCTTAGATCATGATCACAGCATGAATAGGCAAATAAAAAACCTGTTTCACCTTTATTTGCATGCAGTGGAACTCTGAGAATAAGCTGTGCTTCTATGTACATTTTTTACTCCTATAACCCTGTCTTTATCAATGTGTTTACTGATGTGGTTTGGCTAGCTAAGCTTTCTAAAGGAGATCTAGCCGTAACCTACCTATGACTTTTTGCTTAAGATGTACATAGATAAAGTGCTACTCTGAGTGTTAAAAGTGTGTACCCTGAAAGTGGATGAAAAAGCCTGGTTTTTGCTCAGTGCAAGGAACAATTTGTTCCACAAGCCACACAGCTGAGCTGTTGAATTTTAAATAGTTTTCTGATCCAGCTGCACACTATATTTGCCAAGCATATTATCATAGCAATACCAAATATCCTTAATTCTGAATAAAAGCCTAGATGCTGCTTTAATAGTAACCCTCTTTCCTCCCTTCTTTTAGCAGTAGGTAAAGTTGTTGAAAGAAAAGACATTTTTCAAACATAGGTAATAGTTTATCTCCCTGTGTAAAGGGTGATTAAAGCTAGAATGCTTTGTGGAAGGATTCTCAAGACAGACAGCTAAATTAATTTCTAGTTCACTAGATCTAGTTGGCTTGTTTTGCATTGTTAGTGTGAAGCCTGGGTGCAGAATAGAAATCACATTTGCACAATGTCTCTGAACATCAAGGCCTCTTTCACAGGGTACATAAGTATGCATTGAATTTGCAAATGTAGGGCTAAACCTTAAAAAAGCATTTGCAAATCCCCAGATCTGCAAGTATTGCAGATGACTGAGGAGCCACACTGCTTTCTTTATCGTTTTCTGAGTGCTCTGTCCCTGGATGTGTTCTCACACATGGAGGTTTAATTGCAGGGAAACAGGAAAGGGACATTTTCTGTAACTGTCCAAAGGGACACTTTCTGTAACTGTCCTACCTATAGGTAGACGGGCCTCTCCTCCTTTCACAACAAGCAGCCAATTTAGATCCTTTTTTAAACAAATACCTTCTCCTAGTATCTGTAGGTGAGAAAAGACAGAGCTAAAGGTTATATTTTTCAGATTTCTCCAGGAAAAAAAGCATAATGGCTCAAGAAATAAATCTGCATAACCTGACAGTCTGAAACCCCAGAAGTAGAGGAAAGGCCAGACGAGAACCTGGGCAACAGCTGCACAGAGGACAGAGGATTGTGGTGCTGAGAAGCTGTTTGCTAACTCATCAGGGAAGAACGTGGCATGACCTTACGTCAGAAAATGGAGGAGAATAAAAATAGTTCATTACAGCATGGGTTGGCCAGCATGTCCTAATATAAAGGGCAGTAGCTTCTGCTGTAGGAATTTAATGTCAAATAAAGTTGTTTCCAAGGAAAATAAGACTGCTATTAAAAGAGACTATATCCAACAGTGTGTATTGTAAAGTGGTTTTAGAGGTGAAACAGTGTCAGCTCTTGTGATTTCCTAAAAACACATGCTTTACAGGAAAGAGAGTACTAAATTTATTAATTTTCTTTTTTTCCTAGAAAGTTGCCAACGACACGAGCTAAGTTTCAGATTTTCTGGAGAGCAGGAGCTGGGGGTGCTTGAGATCATTTTAGGTTGTGTTACAACTGGACAAATGATATATTGTCTTCATTTTGCCAGACATTGTTAGCTCCTACCTTTTTTCTGAGCTGACTGCTGCCAGTTCGTTTAAATTAAATGTATGTTTTCATCATATTTGTTTGATATTTAGTTATGCTAGTGAATTTCAGTCACTGACAAATGACCTGTGACACCATATGCAGCTGATCGCTGCCACATCTATCAGGAAGAAAGGAGAGGTTTGATGGGACCAATCCTCAGATGAGGAGGAATAAGATTTCCCTCAAAGGGAAGCTTAGTTTAGGACAGAAAAATAAATTGCGACACAGTACCTGAGAAATATGGAAGAAACAAGGTAAATGTAGATCTATGTAGTCCATACATTTTACATGTAAGATATTGTCCAGCATTGTAGCTTGTTTGTTCTTATGTACAGTTTTGGCATTTACTTTAAACCAAATAAAACATGTACTAATAGATGTCACAGCAGATTTTTATCTCTTTGCTCAGTGAAATGTCTCCACAAAATGAGTTTTTCCTAAGGGCTGTAAGAGGCGATTGCGCCAGTTCTCCCTGTGCCAGTCCAACTCCCAGCCTGGCACCATGCAGGGAAAGTCACATTAGACGTAAGCATAAAAAAAAAATCAGGAAAAAGGTCCTTGTTGGTGATGCATTTGTGCATCTGTGGGAGTAAAGATAAAAGGCAGTCAGGTGTCCTGAACTTTCAGTTTCTTCAATGAATGAAACTGCATTTGCAGATTTTTCTCTACAGAAATGTCTCTGACCTTGGACTCTCCCGCAGAGCTGGATGATAGGTTGGTCTAGGGAGGCATCAGGAGGTGCAGAGGAGAGGGATGACTGAGTTATGGCATGGGTGCAAGATGGAGATAAATAAGCTCCTGTTTCCTCATTTCCCTGTCCTGTAGCTGTCAGGCATCACCAGCCCTGACTGTCCCTGCCCAGCCACACAGGGCTGCCCCATGGCCCAGGACACCATGTCAGCCCCTGGGGCCATCAGCCCCTGCTCCAGCGATACCACAGCAGGTCTGGTCTCCATCTCTTCACAGCCCTGATCAGCCATGGGCCCCACAAACCCAGGCCCACCTGTGTGGCCTCAGCCCATCCCCAGGGATGTGCTAAACGCCCAGGGCTGGGGCTGTCCTGGTGACCCCCAGCTGCTCAGCCTTGTTGGGGCGGGATGGGCCCTGGCTGCCAGGCCCAGCCCTGACAGACCCATGGGGAGTTCCTTAGGGAGCAAAACGGTTTTCTCCATGGTCCTTGCCACCAGGAAAGGATTTTCACCTTCCTGTTTAATCCCCTGCTCCCACCTTGGTTGTCTTCAGGTAGTGATCCCCGCACTGGGGAGCGTGCCACAGGCAATGCACTAGAAATGCCTGTCTCACTCAGGTGGGGCCCACAGGGTGACCACTCAGGTCCCCAGCACAGCCTTCTCCTGGCTGAGCAGAGACCAGCACAGTCTGCAGGAGCTGCCACACTCTACATTCAACCCTGTAGTACTTACTCTGTCTCCAGCCTTGTCTAAGCATGTTTCACAGCAGGAGTAAGATGTGAAGTAATCCTGGGACAGGCTTTTTTATGAACTAAACTTGTGGAAGTGACCCCTTTGCCCAGTGTTTACTATCTGCCAGGAGGGTATATATCACCATGGTATATATCAGTAGGTCTCTGGCTTTGTCTGCAGCTACAATGAAAGTGCTCAAGGACCACTTGTGGGAGAAGGATAAACAAGAATAACACTGTAAACATCAGGGATGTATCCCTTGTAGCCCTTCTTGCATTGCTCAGGTGGGATAAGGAGCAGCCTGGTCACTACAGCTGGAGGACAACTGAAGGAATCAAGTCTCGGGCCACATGCCACAGGAGTGGCCATAAGACTGTGGCTTGGTAGAGGGCTATAAGACACAACATTCGTCTCAATAATGTCAGCTCAGATACTAGTTCTCAAACACCTTTTTGAGGAACTATGGTCATACATCTACTTGCTTTAGCAATGCTGACTTTTACATTAATATGTAATGCATATGTATCATTTATATGAATATTAACTAATGTGTATTATTTATATGTGTTTTACTTGAGATGTTCTGGATATAGTTCAAACTTAGTATTGCATCCAGTTGTCTAAATGCATTTAAGAAAAGCTTGCCATTATATTTGCTATATTATGTAAACATAACCCATCCATGCAGAGGAACTAGTAGGAAATATTAGGCTTGTACTGTTCTGGCTTATGTTTTGCAACTCTGCTATTCTATTCGATGCCTTGCTAATTTCCCACATACTGTAAGATATCTCACGAAAGAACTGTACTAAGGCAAAAACCTTTAGGTTAGACATAGAAAAGCCTTAACAGTAAGGATAGTTTTTAGCTGCTTTCCTGGGAAGGGTGTCCTGGGAGGTTTTTAACCTGTGGTTGGTTGTTCAAGCAGCAGTCATGAAGGATGTGGTAGAGTTGATTCTGTTTGAGGGAAGGGAGACCAATTAGGTGTCTTCTGGGGACCCATTTCCAGCCCCTCAATTGGTATAGTTAAGGGCACAAATTCACACTCTATGTGTATGCAGTACATTTTGAATTAAAGACTCAGTTGTTTGTATCCACATGCTGTGGAAGAAAATATGGGACCAAACACTTCCAGGAGGAAGTGAACTCTAGGCCTGTGCCTCAAACCTTCCCCAAAGGTAGAAAACTATAGAGACCTTCAGTTTTGGAAGGATTTAGGCCTGGACAATCAGCTGTTTATGACTACGGACAAGAACATGGTTCCTCTGAGTATACACCATTGCAATACTCAGTCCTTTGGGTGGGTCTCACCAGTA
Source organism: Manacus vitellinus (assembly GCF_001715985.3). Taxonomy (NCBI): domain Eukaryota; kingdom Metazoa; phylum Chordata; class Aves; order Passeriformes; family Pipridae; genus Manacus; species Manacus vitellinus. The sequence continues at coordinate 48,683 of NW_021940517.1, read as the reverse complement.
TGTGAGGGTCATATAGACTAAAATGAATATCAGTCTCTTATTTATCAAAGTCATTTAAGTCAAGATGTTTTTCTGAGCATTTTATTATCTGATAATCCATTAACGGGCTATTCCAAGTAAGGAGCTTTCAACAGTTCTGGGAGAATGCTGGTAATGCCTGTGGTGCTGGTGCTGCAAAGCTGGGTGCTTGAGAACCTGAGGCAGGAGACCAGCTGCTGGGTGGGAGCCAGAGCCCAGTTTTGTGGATGCCAGCAGGACAGAAACTCTCCTTCATCAGCTTCGGAACTGGCAGAGGCTAGGGATCAGGCCTAAACAAGTCTGACTTGCATTTCTCATCATAGCTGGGGGGCACTCCAGCTGAAAAAAACTGAACTGTCAAGGTGAGGCAACTCCAGAAGTTGCAATTATGTTGTGAAAAGCAGGGGCAAATGAACTGGGGGCAGGGGAAGCTGTCATTTGCATGAAATGATGTTGCTTCTAGGCTCCTACTGAAGACGTTTTCAGAAAGGAGATTTCTGTGTGTTCCCAGAGTGATTTGAAAGAGAATTTCCTTCTTTCTTTGAAGAGAGTTATTCTGAACAGTCAGTCTTCCTGGGGCAAGGATTCAGTGCACTGTATTCTTCCCAAAGGAAACCGAAGTGCTCTAAGAGATGGCCCACAGCACTGAATTGCAGCCTGCCAGCCAAAGAGGGCATGTAGATATAACCAAGATGAGTAATGGGCATAGTGCTGTGGGAATGTAAGTATTTCAAGAACCACAGAATCACAGAGTATTCTGAGTTGTAAGGGACACACAAGGATCATTGAATCCAACTCTGAAATGAATAATCTGGAGTACTGGAAACGCAATATTTCCTCTTTTCATGTCTACAAACTGTGAGAAGTATATCAGTGGAGAAGGAAGGCAGAAGGTGCAAAAGCCATCCTACAGAAAAAGGAGGATTATTCCCATTGGTTATGAAGAGTTGCACTACATCTGTTTTAAGGAATTGTTTAGGTGTCACAAATCTAATTCACAGAATTAGAAGAAAAAGACAACAAAAAGGATTATCAGTTCAACCATCATGGCGTAAGAACATGTTCAGATCCAAAATGTCTGTCAGATATTTATCAAACCTGTTCCTGAAACTTCTAGTCGTGAAGATCCCACAACCTCCCCAAATAAAATTTCAGGTCTTCCCTGAGCCCCCCTCTCTCCAAGCTGAGAAACCCCAGCTCCCTCAGCTGCTCCTCATAAGACCTGTACTCTGGACCCTTTACCAGCTCCATTGCCCTTCTCTGGACACACTCCAGCACCTCAATGTCTTCCTTGTAGTACAGGCCCCAGAACCAAACACAGTATTGCAGGTGTGACCTCATCAGTGCCAAGTAGAGGGCAATTAAAAATTTTTCAAGGCCTGTTTAAAAGCCCTCTGAAGTAATCAGAAATATTTATATTTGTGATGCTGGGGCCTGAAGAACAGACCCTGGGCTAAAGTTGACCTATAGATGAATCTTTCAACCTAATATTATATTTAGCCTAGTATTGTATTTAGCCGTATATCTACTTATTAACCAAGATGCTGTATTAGCCTTACTAATACTTTAAGAGTACACATTTATGCTTGTTAGCCCAGCATATTATTAATAATTAATAAGGCTTGTATGTGTTATAAATATGTCTTTCTTTTCAGCCAAGGCCATGAGAGCAGTAGGCCTCATACAGCCACAGCTAGTTCATCTTTGAGATACAAATGAATCCATAGTTCTATATTTAGAGACTAGTCAAAGCCATGAGGGCATTTGACAGTAGTTGATCCAAACTGATTCCTGATTTTCCCCTGGCCCTGGCCAGGCTGCAGGGGAAAACCAAGGAGAGAAGAAAGCCAGATTGTTTTTCCACACCCATCGAGTGATGTAAGCTGGTTTGTTTAACACTGTATAAACTGAACCCTCTCACAGCAAAGATGGAAGCTTCACCCTACAAGTGGACGCACTGTGTAGGATTTTCCAGTTACTGGGAAGAGGTTCTCCAATCCTTCACTGTGATAGGGGCCTCTCCAGCTGAAGTGCAGTCTGCATGATGGTAATGGATTACTTAGGGTAACTGATGATGTATCTCTATCTTAATCACTTTAAGATAGTCTTTGTAGTAATGATTAGATGCATTGCTAAGTGTATCCTTTCATAAGCCACTGCTTCTTTTGTAATTCTTTACTGTTTTACACTATAGTGAACTTACACACTTATTCTTTAAAGTTGGTGTCTATGTTCCTTCAATCTATCCTCATTCCCAGGGCAAAACAGATTGGCAAAGCCACTGACAGAATGTACTGAATCAGTGGCTTGAAGTATCTCTGTGAATAACTGACAAGTCTTCAGAAGTTCAACACTTAAAGAAAACACACACTCCAAGCCAGTGCAGCAGAGCTGCATGATGTTCCCTAGCAAAAGTGTAGAATGAGCAAGCATGTACAAATCTCTCCTTCTCCAAGCTGAAAACATAATGAAAGTATTTTATAATTTGACACTTGAGATTCAAATACTTTTTTTTTGTTTTCATTACTGCGCAGCTCTGTATCTGTTTTTTTCAAATTAAGAACATTATTTTGAACTTACCTCTCACTTATTTGTTTATCCATATTTATTTTCCTTTTCAAGGGAATAATTTCTTCTCCTTCTGATTTTTCTAATTTTGATGAAATCTGTGCTAATTTCTCACAAAATTTGTAGAGTGTTTTCCTCCAAAGACATGCCCCTATTTTTATTTATGTTTCCCAGTATCTTATAGTGATAATACTACATTTGGCTTTTCCCCCCTCACTCTTTCTCATTCCACACTTGCATGCAGTCTTTTCTACATAGAGTATTGCTTTGGGAAAATAAAACTTTTGAACCTATTAACATTACACGAGTTCAAACCAATAAACTTTAAACATCTTGTATTGAGGTAGGAAGGAAAAGGGGAATCTGAGAAAGAAAATCAAAGCATATTTGAATAAAACAAATTTCCTTGTAAGTTAGTACTGTGATATGAGCAAGCTTGTGGACAAACATTGCCTGACAATGTATCCAGAGTGTGTACTGACATCTTTGCTTGTGCTGGGGGTTTAATGTCACCCACTTTTTAAAAAAACTATCATGTGCTGCACCCTTCTGGACATTACCAGGACAGCATATTCTCCAGAAAACCACATAGAACATCAGGTAGGCATAGTTTTCATGAGCAAAGATGTGATTTCATTTATTGCTAATGGAAAATTGGCATAAAATATCTCTGATTTTGATTGTTCTAAGATTTGAATTAAATCCAACAGAAAAGGCTTGCCATGCTATTTACTGTCAGATCTAGAGTAGTTTCAGACTTCTGCATCTACAATCTATGGCATTTGCTACCTGAGGACAGAGCAAGTAACACTGTTGGTGACAGAAAAAGAGAGACTTGGCTCCGTGCAGTTCATATCCCTGGTCATCATGTCCTCCTGCATCTCTTGGTGACCCCACATCTCTCCTATATTAAGTTGGGAAATCTTCAGATCCTGCATGCCCTGCTCACTCCCAAATGGTCCTCTAGTCCTGCTTCTTCTCATTCACATCCCCTTAATGTCTCTGTGAGGTACTCCTGCCTTCCATTAGGAGAGCCTGTCTCTTCCATAGCCAGGCGTACAAGGTGGATATCCCCAGGATTCACCTATGCATGTTCTGACATGCTGGTTGGAGGGTACAGACCTGCTGACTGGCCAAGCAGAAGTGAGTGGTGTTTGCTCCCACCATTAAGTGTTCTTATGGAAAGCAAATTTTGTTTTTTTTTTCTGTCCAAGTACTGATTTTCTGAAGCCTTGTATGAACACCTGAGTTATGCCAGATATGGTAAAGGTTGAATGATATGCTCAAAGAATGACTGTGGAGGTAAGGATATGGATGAGCTGTTGTTGTGTTGGCACATAGACACAACACAAAAGTTACCAAGACCAAATACTTGTTTTCCTACGGGTGTTCCTCCTTTTGCCTTTTCTGACTACAGGTTACAAAATGGCTACCTATTGAGAGCCCTCTGCAGTGTCTCAGAGCTGAGGCAAAAAGGCCACTTCCCCACTATCTCCTCACCAGCCCAGGGTTCATTTCTCACGTGTGCCCTGGAGGCATGTACCTTTTGACCACTCCTTTTACCCCAGATTACTTGTCTAGTCATCAATGCTCACAGGGATGTGGCTATTTTACATGGCCTTTCCAGACCACCATTCTCCCAGCACAGAGGAGAATATGTGAGACTACCACCTTCTTCCTAACTGTCATTCTCATCTGTCTTCCAGTTGAAAGCTACACTGACTGGCCAGTTGAAGCTCCTGAAGGCACTTTATGGCTGGGAATGCATGGCTTGCCTTAGCTGAGCCCCCTGGGGCCAGCAGAGGTTGTATTGCTGAAATGCATGGGGCATTCTGCATATACCCTGAGGTCTGGGCAGACCTGAGATATTAGTGACTTTGCCTGGAAAGCAAAAGTGCATCATACACTGAAAAAAGTGAATGCTGCCTCCTAAGTCATGGACAACAAAAACTAAACCAGAAATGGGAAAAAGCTGATGGAAGTAATCTTTCCTCCGGAAATGGCATTGGAGGTTGTTAAAAACAATTCTGATACAGAGTTAGCATTATTAGAATCAGTTTTGGGGGGACTGATTTACACAAAAGCATAAATCAGATGCAGTTCCAACCTAAGCAGTGCAGGTCTGTGATTGAAAATACTTTTGGAACCTAAAACCGAATATCCAGGACTACATAGAATTAGGTTTTGACTGAGTCCCCATACTTTCCACTGCTGTGATTCCCCTGTTTACCTTAGCAAAGTGAGGCCAAGCAATCTGAGAACAAAAGCATGTCCCACAAAACAGGAAAGTACCTTCACATTTCCCAGCATCCAGTAGAAATGATTGAATCTGATTTGGTAATCCATCCAATTCAAGGTTGTTTGAATGGCCACATCATGGCAAGGGGGAAGCAGTACGGGAAAATGATTAACTTAATCCTCCTGCCTTGTTTATTTGATGCTGCCTCACTTCAGTGCAAGTCAATAAAACTTTGTGCACTGACACACACAACTTCCAGCACCCGCCAGCGGGGCCAAAATGAGGATTAGCAAAGCTGCCTTTCTCTTTCTGTTCTTGCTCAGCTCAGGTAAGAGTCCTTTGCCTTCTCCTTGCCTAGGTGAGACCTAAACATTTGCAAGTTCCATGTGGTGAAGGTAGGTCCCCAAATCCCTGCATCACAACTTCCCTGGATGATGACAGATTCAGGGCTTGCTGGCCAGCAAAAACTGCTGCTCAGTAGAATGAGAGCTGTGGTTGTTCCCGGGTTGTATTTGTTAGAGCCACCAGAAGAGCAGCAGCCTTGGTGTCTCCATTGGGAACTAGTGGCTCCCTGCAAAACTACCCCATGGCCAGAGATGGAGGCACCCTTGGGAAGCAACCTGTCAAAGGCTTCTACAAAACCCACAGCAGTCACTGAGAAGGTTATCCCTAATTTCAGCAGGTTTTGGATCAAATGCTAAAGCTAAAACTGGTTTTACTACCAAGCATTGCTAAGCACTGTGATTGTGGTTTTCACCCTTTATGATAGGAGTTTTAAAGCTTTGAAATGAAATATTAAAAAAAAAGGAAAAATTACCAAGTTCCTTTATATTCCAGAAATTTCAAATTTTTCAAACACTTCTAATAAAATGTTCTCCCTTGTTTTGCTGAAGGCAGTAGTTAGGAACTTTCTCTTCAGTAACCTAGATCAACTTTTCTAAAAATATGTCTAGAATTCTTTATTACAACACCAAAAGAAGATAGGTGTCCACTAATGGTAATATATGATTTTCAAGCTTATCTACAAATATTGTAAATTATTATTCCACATGTAGTTTACATTTCAATCAGATTTTAATCAGATACTATACTCTCTAGTACTTTAAAATTGCATATAATTCTATGGCATTTAAATGACTTTTAAAAAGTACTGTAAAATATATATCAGTACAGTTTGTATGAGTTTCTAATAGCTCAGACATTTAAGGTCAGAATAACAGGAACATATCACTGGGTTGTAAAAGACAACTGATTAAGCGAGATTTTTTGTTTGCTCATTGTTATCAGCTTTAGCTGACTTGCTCCAAAGTGATAGTACACGACTGCCTTAAAACCAATTTTTATGTCTTCTGGATCAGTACTGGTCAGGTCTGGAAAGATACATATATAAAAGAAAAAATAGGTTTGTTCACATATATTTGAATACTCTGTTCAATTATCATGTGCCATGTCTGGGTTTATAAAGGTTTGGACTTTAGTCAGACTAATACATTCCCTGATGCATTTTTAAGTCTGTTGTATTCTTTTCTTAATTTTTCATTTTGCAATGTTTTTCAGGCAACTAGCATCACCTTTTCACCTTTTCTTTTTTTGTTATCTAAGCTTCTGCCAATCTGAATTATCTTTTAAGATGTGTCAATTAAGTTTGGAAAGCAGTATTTTCCTGTTCTAGTCTCCTGCAATTCTGGAGCACTGGCCTTAGTTAAGTTATGAAAAAAATTCAGGAGAGGAAGCAGTTGCTTACTGAATCTGTCAGGAGAAATTTTTAGTAGGCTGGGCTATTGGTGCTCCACATAGTCCAGCTGTAACAGTGGGATTAGATATGGGAGGCCTCAGTGTCAGGGATTTCTTAAGACACGTGGTTTTTATAGCATTGAGCCAACTCTGCAAACAGGCACAGAAGATGCCCTCAGGCAATTAATCATCTTACTTTCATTAGTGGCCCAAATACCTTTTATTTCATACGAATATGTATCATATGGAGGTAGGTGATGGATGACCTATATGTTGTGGGAATTAATTACACTGCAGTGATGCTGCAGTGAATTGAGCCTAATATGAGTGGAAAAATGAAAGATTTGCAACATTACCTGTGAGAATACTGTACAAAATTATGAACTTCCTGTATCTATCAATAATAATCTAGCTTGAAAAAATGAAATAATTGAACCATATCACTTGTGTAACCTTGTAACCTGATGCTGGAGGTGGAAATAAACTCTCATAGAAATTAGGAACAGAACATAAATTCTTTATAGACATAGAAGGAAAAAAAATCAGTTAGTTGACAAAATCCATTGTGAGCAACAATGTTTTAGAGCTGTGTTAAATGTATTGGCAGATACCTCATATACATCTTATGCACATGTAGCTTTCAGATATAATAATACTAATCATTTACTAATTTAAAATCTTGGGTTAATTTGTTGCAACAGAGATGCAGCCTGACAATTTCATTACTAAGTCTGCTCAACCCATTACAATAAAATAATGGTGGCCATTGTAAAATGCTATTTAGTAATTTTATAACTGTGGTTTCTTGATCTAGAGCAAGACATCTTGGGACAAACAACTAGTTAGTGACCAATAAAACTGCAGTGAGTGCACAATCACATAATATCACATCCAGCTAATTCATTCTTTTTCAAAATTTTGATATTGGTATCACTTCCTCTTTCTCTGACTGGTGTTGACACCACTTAGTTTCTCTCTCTTTGTTTCCCCCTCACTCTTACTTCACATTTCTTGTTCTTAGCTTCAAACTCATGCATAACTCCATTCAGAACTGCTTCTCTACATGTTTTTTCTGCTGTTTTTTTTTCCTATGGCATGTTACAGTCATACAGCTGTGATTGTGTCGGGAGACAGAAATTACATTAGAATTTACAATCTTTTACCTAGAATTACACAGCATAAATAGTGTCTTCACCTGTCCAAGCTACACAGAAAATGGGACTCAAATTCACAGATCTTCTTAACTGCAGAATTTTCATTTTTAACGTCTGATTCCTTTCCTTCCCTTTTAGTGAAAGGAGATATACTGGGTGACTATATAAGAACAGATGGTGTTTGGATACTAACTCGAAATAAACAGTCTTACAAGACAAATAACGAAAAAGAATGTGCAGAGAAATGTGAAGCAGAAAGAAATTTTAATTGCAGGTAATTCCTGTTGAATCTTAAAACTGTGTCATTGTGGATGTCTGCATATCAATGGTATTTTCCTACAATTGCTCAGAACCAACATCCCCATTCTGCTGCAGCTCTGCCTACAGCCTGTACCTTTAGTTTGTGGCTTATCTTCACCCATAAATTACCACAAGATCAAGTAAAGAGTGGATTGACAATGTATTTCTCATTCTATAGTAAATGTTCAAGTTCCCACTCTTATTCATTATATGGAGAGCTACTTGTGCCTCTTTTGCTAGATGCTGGCTTCTTTCACAAAAGAAGAATGAAATGTTTCTAATCCGTTGTAGGGAAAGATACTAACCTGAGCAGCTAGAATACTGTTGATAATGTTTTGCCAATGCAGTAACTAGCTTCCCACACAATAACTTATTCATCTATAGTCTTATGTCCTGAATAAATGAGCCACTTCAGAGCAATAAAAAAAGCCAGACTCTAACTCAGTGTCTCAGATATTGAGTGCAGTATCTGAAAGATAGAAATGGATACAGGACAGTCCTATTAAATTAAAAATGTATAGAACAATAATTATTAGTTGAATAATTTGTATTGAATTTAAAATATTGCTTCCTATGTCAATATTGCTTCCTTCTCAATTTCAACAGGGCTTTCCTATTCACCAGGAAAAAGCTACAGTGTTTAACACTGGCTGAAAATGCTAAAATGTCGGTGATGTTCGCCAGCATGGATGCAGTTCTTTATGAAAAGAGAAGTATGTATACAGCAAGATGCTACTCATTAAGCCTATTTTAACTTCATCCTTGTGCTCTCTGCTGCAGTGCTGGAGCAAACCGCTGCAGGTGGTGACAGTTTCGGTGAGGTGGGTCATGCAAATTTTCACCTCCTCCAAAATTATTCCATGGAAGACAGGCCTGGTGTCTCCAGCCTCAATGTTCATCCCAGTGACCTTCCTCAACACATGTAATCTAGAAATTTAGTCAGAACCTTCAGCTTTGCTGCTCATAGCCCCATTGGAGCCACCTCTTCCTGCAGAAAAAAAAAATCCTAGCTTGGCGCCCTCTCATGTGTCAGGATGGATTTGTCTTGTTTACTTTTTACCCTTAGCTGAATCTGTAGGGTGAGGTACAGGTCTGTCCCCCTCTCTCCTAATCCTCTTGGAAGCAGAGCTTTTCCTTCCTAGCCATATCCAGGACTAAAGGAAATGTCACCACATGAGTCCACTCCAGGAGGAGACACTGTATCTTGTTCCTCACACCAAGGGACTAGCTCATCAGCCTGTAGGTGCCTGTTATGGCAGGGGTACAAAAGCGTACAGTCATTTTCCTTCTCTTTTTTGCTAGCAGGAATACAGAACTGTCTCATTCATTCTGAAACTCACAGCTACCGCTGCCAGCATTGTTGTGAGGTCTCTGGATAATCCAAATGGCAGCATTTTGTATCTGTAATGGCCCAAATCCACCTCAAACCAGAGATACTTCTCAGAAGGCTGTTAGGAGTGACTCACCTTCCTAGAAGCAAGTAACCACAGTATCACCCAGCCTGAACTCGAATTTGTAAATAAAGACATTTAGTTTCCTTGAACATCAGAAAAGTTTTCTGTCCCCACCACAACTCCTCAGCACCAGGAAATAGCTGCTGTAAAACTCCTCTCTGCTGAGATATAATGGAATTCAGTCTGCTGGGGAAAAGCAATCTCCAGGACAATTTTGTGGCTCTGCCACTCCTTTAGGTTCACAATGACTGTACAATCTCACCTATACCTGACTCAGAACTTGGAGTTCATAACAGCTGCTCTGGCCTCAATCTTTGCTAGAATTTATTTTCCTTGGAATTGGATTAATACCTGTGCAAAACATCTACTTTGACACAAAAAGTTTCATCCATTTGTGAGTGTAATAGTTTGTCTTTTTGTACTAGGCCACCCAATGTTAGGCACTTCCATTTTACCCCACCACAGACGCTTTGGGATCTGTATGCAGACCATACTCTGGATTGTCCATAGTTACAAAGGCAACTCCATGAATATATGTCTGCCAGTTACTTTCCATATGTTAATGGCAACACCTCCTTGCTAATAATTGGAATAATTCACAAAGTGGACTCATTCACTACATTATGTTGAGTTAGATTTCTCACTCCCACCTTCAAAAGTGCATTTTCCTTTGGTTCCAATTGGCCTCTTGAGAGTTTAAGAACCATGGCATTTTTACTAGCTGAGTGGTCATCTGGGATGCTTACCTTCTTGTAGGGGTAATAATCAAAGTTTTGGCACTTAGTCACTGAAGCATTTCTGAAGAATTCGGTTAGAGACATCTCATTCTTTGCAGAGCATTTTCCCCAATCAAACCTTAATTTTGTCTGGACATATAGTTTGGCTTTTGATCTCATCCTTCTTTTGAAGAACACAATTAGGGGTTATAGGCGAGCAAAGCAAACTCCTGTATAGGACAGAAAACTAATTGAGAATATGGAGGCCAAACAGAAAGAAGCTATGTCACTAAAAATGCTCTTCAAGAAGGATCAAGTACTGAGGCCTAAATCCATGGTGGTCTCAATGTGCCATTTGACCTGGAAAGTTACTTGGTTGTTTTCCTTCCTGACCCAGCTATACAGTCTTCACCTCCTCTCCCTGGCTGTCAGATGTGTCCAGCTTTATTATTTAGACAAGCTAAAATAATCTAGGAGGAGTCTGACAACATCAGAAAGTCCATGGGCAAGGCTATTGACCAGAGATGGACATGCTGAGACTTGGGTATCAGTGTTGGAGTAGCAGTGACTAGTCTTTTGGTCCCTCCAGTAGTACCCTGACAAACTAGGCAGAAGCTCCCTTTTGGCAAGACATGCAGCACAGACATTTGTAGTCCCAGCCACACATTGTGATTGCAGTAACTATTGCAAGGTGTTCAAACAAGGCTCAGTTTTTCCTATCAGATTGGTACCTCATCCTTGCTCTAATATTTCCATTTTATATTTTGGGGTTTAGGGAGATTCTTCTTGTGCAAGCAAATTGCTGGAAGGGGAAAGCAAGATCACTGCCCTCAATAACTTGAGATTTTCCAGTGTCTGTTGCCAATAAAAGCATCATCAATATGATTTGCATTCTCTCTGTCTTGGAATCCCACTAGAAAGGACCTGGGAGTCTGAGGCTAAGAGGAATCAAAGGTTTGGGGGCCATTTATGTGACAAGTGTATTTTGATAACTAAATATTTTCTTTCTTGAAGGAATAGTTGCCTGACACCCACACTGCAAATGTGTTTGTGAACAATGCCTTTCAAAGAATCTCCAGCTGCTGGTGAAAGACATTCCTATTTACCCCAGTATTATGATAGTAAAAACATGCATTTTTGCATGTCAAAACCACCTGTAATTTGATACAGCTATTTTCTTCACTAAATTTTATTAGCTTTGTAAAAATGCTTCAGAAATTTTTCTCTTTAGTTTGTAACTAATTTGTTTTAAATTACATTACAGAATCACATATGTTTGCATGTACAAGAGGTTCAAAACATTGGCTCATCGCGAACTGATGAACTTCAGTTATATCTGCAGACTTTCAATTTCAAGACATGCAATGTTGTAACACCATTGAATTAACAAAGCCAATTCCATTTCAGTTTACCTTCTAGAATGTAAAAGAGGGATTGGGAAGGACTACAGAGGAACAGAAGCCAAGACTTGGAGGGGTATTCCATGCCAGAAGTGGGCAGAAAAAATACCCCACAAACCAAAGTATGCCGTTGTTTATATTTGTCTTTATGTTGTTTTCTCACTCTTCCAAGCTTCCTCAACTTCATATGTATAAACAGCCTTATAGTGCAAGTTACGAAAGGCAGTTATCAAGTGACTTTTTAAGACAGCTTTATCTTCATCTGTCTTGATGCTTTTGACTGTTGGCAGAGAACTGCAACAATCTGGATAAGGAAAGGATTCATCGTCAGGTAGAGAAATTGTGTCTAAATGTGAGGTGTCTTAACCAGATGAAATGCTCCTATCAACACATGATGAAAATTTTGCTATTGGTGACAGTGGGATCATAATTGCACTGTTCGGTATGAAGTGCGGAAAAAAAAGCACTGATACGGGTCCAGCTCTATGACTCCCTGCCTGCCATACAGACAGTCAAGAAAAAACATTAAGAAAAGTATCCAAGGGCCAAACGTACCTGACCAGGTAGAGTTTTCTCAGGGCTGGCTGCCACTGGGCTCACTGAAGCAAGAAGGGAAGCAGAGATTCCGTTTCCTCTGATCTGCATTGGAGTTTTATCCTAATGAAACTTGGATACACTTGTTCAGATTGTTTAAAAGCCATTTAGTCTTCTCTGGTAAGGTTACTGTAGGAAGAAGCCTAGTGTCACCTGCTTCAGGTCTCTGCATGATCTGGTGTTTGGTGAATAGCCTCTAGAAATACACAACTTCTGAAGTAGTTCCATTAATACAAATGCGTGACAGAGCCACAGGTCATAGTGAGCAGATTAGATCAGACGGATGTAAGTATTAAAGGCAACAATTGTCCTTTGAGACTGGTATAGTCCTTGCAGGCTGTAAGATCACTCCTTATTGGCAATTGGGACTTAGGGAGAAAGCTACTAATAATGATAGCTACGGAATGTTTTTTCAGTTTTCATTTATGGCTTACAGTGGGGAATCTGTTTTGCTCATTTTTACTGTGAATGAATAAAGCTCACAGCTACCTCAGCAAATTGGACATTTCCCTTCTGCTCCACCAAATTACTGGTATTAAAATAGAATTTTAATTACAGCTATACACCTCAAAAACACCCTAATGCAGGCCTGGAGGAAAACTACTGCAGAAATCCTGATGGGGATGAAAATGGACCCTGGTGTTACACAACAGATCCTACTACCAGATATGATTACTGTAATATCCCAGAGTGTGAGGACCAGATCACACACACTGAAGAGGGTATATTTACTTTTCACAGAATGAATTTAAGTAGTGAGTTTAAGTAGGTAATATTATTCCTGCTACTTGTTTGCGCTTAATTATTGCAGATTGTTTTCAAATGAGAATTTAAATCAAACTGAACTTAAGAATTTCTCAACACAGATGTTTTTTCCTAATTATCTTGAGTTATCAAAGTAATTTCATAAATATGGAAGAACTGAAATTTTTTAATCATTTGCTGATATTGTCCTGCTCTTATCCCAGCAATTTATTTCATTTTAAAGAGAGTAAAGATTGATCCAAGTGCTGTGTTACATACTGAACTCCCATTGCTATCAGTACATACAGATACGTGACAAATTTCTCCCTCCAAATGACATATATTCCTAAAGCATTTTGAATTTGGCTAGGCTTCTGAATTATTTTCATCACTAGCTCGAGCAAATCCCTCTTTTTCTTTCAACATATTCTTCCAGGAATAGATCAGGATCTGAATTCATGGGCTTGTGCATTCCTTGTTTTTTTTCCATTCTGCCTAGGACCTACAGCAGAATGCATGCAGTGTAATGGTGAGGACTACCATGGAGAAGTGTCGAGAACAGAGTCTGGGCTTCAGTGCCAACACTGGGATGCCCAAGAGCCTCATATGCATGGATTTACCCTGAAACAGTGAGTCACATTCGGCACTGAATTCATTCCTACAGAGCCTGGGAGACAGAGCCTAATTGCTTCAGCTGCCCATAACTGATTCACAAGCTTCTCTTTCATTTTCGATGTGCAGCTATCCAGAGAAGGATCTGAAGATGAATTATTGCCGTAATCCTGATGGTGAACTTCGGCCCTGGTGTTTCACTACCAGCCCGACTAAACGCTGGGAATATTGCAAAATTCCTCGTTGCAGTGAGTCTGATTTCCTGAGATCACTCCAGAGGGTAGCTCTTCTCATTACAATTATGCAGGGAGGGGAAAGACAAGAAATCTCAGTTCTGAGTAACCTGAGGATACCTTTGTGAAGGAAGGAAAGCGCACAGGAATATACAGAATCGCTCACTAAATTTCAGTTATGTAAAATCATGTAAGGTTAGTGAGGATGTAGGTGTCATGAAGTACAATAATGCCAAAGATGTTTTGGGAAAACAGAATTTGCCTTTAACCACTTTACTTTTCAACTTACCTGAGAATTTAAATTTACCTGAGAGACTGGGCATTCAGGTTAAATCAGGTGGTAGTTTTCTGCTGATCAGTTAACTAATGAAAAACATCTAAATCACCATGTGGCCATACTGTGATATTTTACCCGAATCTGGCCAGCACAGCCAACACTGCCTTTTTCTTAGCAAGGAGTGAATCCTGAGAAACAAGCTCAGGCCTCGAGGAAACACCTGACTTATCAGTGGGTGAGCGTAACCCATTGAGCTGAGCACGCTAAATCTGGATATTTCCAAAGCACTGAATAAGGAGAGTACCATTGCTATTTGTAGAACTGGATGGCACTTTTAGAAAAAAAAAAAAAGTGTGTTTTTATCTCTAGAGCTTGCTTTCTTATGCATCTGCACTTGCCAGTGCTCTAAGCAGTGGCACGTGTTTGCTGGATGTAGTTCTCTTCAGCATGGTCCATTACAGATGGCAGAATAACTATTTATAGACTTCTGCATGATAAATTGTGAAAGTTACCATAGCATTTCCACTCTGTGCTTAGAACTTGAAGTTTAAGGAACATGCCAACCTTTTAGAGTCATACTTATCTCCTTGGGAAATTCTGTATACAAAGTATATATAATAGGTATGTGCTGTAAATTCATTTTCCATTTGCCCTCTGCAGGTTCTAGGCCTCTGATCATCACTCTTACTTTCTTTGCTGTTCCCCACGTGCCAGACCACCTCACTTTCTTTCTTTCACTCTTCCTTCTGCCACACTTTCCCAAGTCACTGACTCCAGAGGCTCAGCTCTGAAGGCTGCTTTGCTTTCTCTCAAAATTTCTTCTTGTCCCTTTCTGCCCTTCCACCCTACTTGTGCGTATAATATTCATTTCACTTGGTTTTACAAGACTGTACAGGACTACTTACTGCCTTTCCTGTTCTGCTCTCAGGGGACTGCAGGCACAAAGTCTGTCTTGACCCAGCAAAGTTATTTATTGACTGCTGTAAAAGGGCAGACACAGGACATCTGTCTGGCTGTCCAACTGCTCGTAAAAATGTACTTTTTGGTTTTGACATGGCTTTTAACCCAGGTCACCTCTGCTGAAAGAAAAAAAAAATTGCACTTTTGACATTACAGAAAATAAACATGTTTTATATATTTTTGAAAGTACTGTTTTCCTTGCCTTCCCTCCCCTTCATTTGTGTTTTCCTGTTACAGCTACACACCCACCAGTCTCTGGCCCAGGCTCCCAGTGTCTTTCAGGGAAAGGAGAAGACTATCGAGGAAGGATAGCCATCACTGAATCAGGAAATGTGTGTCAACGCTGGAACACACAGTTACCTCACAAACATGGCTGGATTCCTGACAGATATCCCTGCAAGTATGCCGAACCTGATCACTGTAACAAATACCAAAGAATATAGTTATTCCTTATTGAATCAGATGCAGAGACAAGAGGAGCCCAGGTGCTCCTCATTTCTGCTGATAAGCTATTTTCTTGCTGTTTGTCAGTGCTCATTACTTCTGTTCAAGTCTTGCTCTCCATCTTTTTCTGCATCCCTCTTTATTCTCATATATTTATCTCACCTGTCTGACCCACATCCCACTGCAAAGTTATAAGTAGTTACTACTGAAAATCCCTTGGCTGTGTTTCAGCACATTTTCAATGCATTACTCTTCTGAAGAGTGACACTCCAAGGTCAACATGCTCCAATACATCCTTTTGCTCCAAGGTCAGAGGAGCTGGGTTTTCAGAGAATTATCGATGTGTAAGGGTAGCTGGGACTGACCTGGCTTATTACTCTGTATTTTGATCCTGCAAGTTTTCTTGATCATGTGAAACCCTGTCCACTATCATAGGGCAGAGAGCAGCATGCACTGGTGCTCCTACACACTTCCAGGATCAGTCTGTCACATCCAGCCTTGCCTGGTTATTACTGTAATGTCAGGTACACCAATGGCTTGTGTTCCGAAGTCAGCTTTTACTGCTGTACCTTGGCCTCAACAGGAGCAGAATGCGAAAGCATTGAAACAGTTCTTCATATATCTTCAGCATTTAGACCGTAAATTTGAAGACCATTAATTAGTCCCAAAACAGTGATGCATGAGGTAATTAATCTCCAAAAAGAATAAATATAACCACTAAGTTGACTTCTGCATGCAGTAGTTGTTAATAGTCATGCACAAAACTCTTCTGGATTTCTATGAGTAGTTTAAAGCCAGTGTTTTTGTTTCAGGGGCTTAGAGGAAAACTACTGTAGAAACCCTGATGGAGAGAAGAGACCTTGGTGCTACACCATCAACAGCAGCATTAGATGGGAATATTGCACAATTCCTCCCTGTGATGGGAGAGAACAAGAGAGTACTGGTATGAATAGTGGCGCATACTTGAAATAAGGACTTTAAAACAGTGAGAGGTTTATTGTTTCTCACTGTAAATGTATTAAATATTTTTTCAGTCACTTTGTCACTGTTGTTAATGCTTGTCTGCCCGGCATGTTGTAAAACCTGCCAAATACTGGTTAAGAAAACACAGTGAAGGATGTAAATCACCAGGTGACCCAACAGAAGAATTACTGGATAAAAGAGGATTAATTTTTTATATTCCTTTTTTTCCCAAATGTAGGGCAACTATAGCAAGTTCACTGAAAAATTAAAATCAGGTTCAAAGACATGAAAAACTGCTAAATAAAAGGAACTCCCATTTTTGGAAAGTAGCCACAAAAGAGAGGACAGGAGCTTCCAAAGTCTTATTTCCAAATCAAAATCACATTGAAACATTCATTCATTTAAGGACAAAAAGTAACAAGAAAGTCTTAGTGCAATAAAAAGGATAATGGAGAGATTGAAGCTTAATATAATGTCTGTTTGAGAAATTTATCGTGGTCAAAATCACCAGTATTTCATCTGTGAGGATTTCTCATGTGAACTTTCTTATCTTTAATTCTAGCATGTTCACATATACCAAAATGAAACCAAATGGTGAAGCCTTCACTGAAAAACATTTAACACATGATGTTAAGCTATGACAGTTTTCTAAATAACTTTGGAAATGCCCTTCTGCTGCTGGCTGTCATAGTCTCACTGAATGCTGTCTGTATAAATGAGTCATTCCTTTTTGTCATCCTGTGTGTTTGATGCTTTCTTGTGCTTACTCAGTAAGAACATAAAACTATGATGCAAAAGACCAGTTTCTGTTGTTTGCTGCAGATGTGCCTATACAGGTTCCCCTGACAGAGGAGTGCTACCGAGGCAAAGGCCAGAGTTATCGTGGCACAACTTCTATCACTGCATCGGGAAAAAAATGCCAGGCCTGGAACTCCATGTTCCCACACTGGCATGAAAAAACCCCGGACAAATTCCCAGATGCGTATGTTTATCTTACCTTTTCTCTCTTTCTCTGACAATGACTGCTGCTTGGTTTGCATTATCTTTGTACATCTATGCTTTAAAACATTGCTAGGGAATGTATCTGTGAAAGAGATTTTTTTCCAAGACATTTCGAAACATTTTCTGTAGGTCTCATTTTTAAAAACTAGTCATCTAAATTCTGAGCAAAATATAGCTGTATCCCTTTACTCTTAAATCTGAGCTTCTGTAACCAACAGCAGGAGACTTGTATCCAGAGTTTGGGCATCTGCTGAAATATGTGTTTTGTTTATGAATTTAAGATTTTTGTGGTGGCCTTTCTAATTTTTTAATCTTGGTAGAACACAGCATTTATGATGCAAAACACACTTGCAGATACATTATGCTTTGAAATACCATCAAAGTGTTCTTTGCAGTTGGAATTGTGCACCCGGAATTGCACACTGAATTTCTCCCCTTTATTTGTCTTCCTCAGGCTGACAAAACTATACGAGCAGTGACTGGATCAGTGATGAGCTAACCATAATCACTAATGTGCCAGTTTTTAGTAAGGGTAGGAAAGCAACAAGATTTCAATTGCGAGAAAATACGTCCATTTTTTTTACGTTTTTTATGCTATCACCCAAAATAATTAGAATTTTTCAGTTATATTTAGGCATCAAAATACTAATGTATTGAAACTGGAACATCCTCGGGGGGATGATGACTTTCAAAAACATTTTAAAAAATTAAAATCAAATTGCGAAAATGTGGAATTCATGTGTTCTGTCATATTTGGAAAAAAACCATTTCAGTTCTTTTTTATTCCGTAACTGTGCTGAGATTCAGGATGGGGAAATACTGAAACTCTGCAAATTATTGAAGAGAGAGATTCTACTTCTCCCTGCCCCATGAAGCACAGACTTGGGAGTGGTTCCACTGAATTCAGTAGAAACAGTGTTTGGCAGCGTGAGAGGCGATCAACTGTATAAGCATTTATTTGTCCTTCTTCTGAATGTTAAAAAGAACCCTTTGGCATTAAAAAAACAAAAATTTGGAAAACTATAAGGGCCCACCAGCAGTATGAATCTTTCTGCATATTTATTACTAATTCACACATTCACATAACTGCGTGTGCTTATACATATATATTTAGAAACTAAATTATTGGCATATCAGGCATTTATTTAGGTACTCAGCATATTGACATGGTACATCCAGAATATCAGCCAGTAATTGAATTATGTTTCCTTATGCATAAATGTATTCATGACTCTGATGTACATGTGAAATATAACTCTTCACCAGCATCACAGCCATAAATGTGTTTGCTATTAATAGGATATCTGCAATAAGTGAAAACAATAATAAATGTTTTTATCCTTATAGTACAGTTCCACAACTTTTTATCAGGATATTTCTATGCTTACTTCCAGTCTTACACAGCATGACCATTGACTATATTTTTGCAGGGATTTGAGGGACAACTATTGTAGAAATCCAGATGGTGACAACAGCCCATGGTGTTTCACCACTGACCCCAACACCTTATGGGAGTACTGCAATCTCAAGAAGTGTGATGATCGTACACAAGAGCCCATACCAAATGATTCCCCCGCAACGATGGCGCAAGATATTAGCCCGACGACACGCACCACATCTGGTAACAGCTGGCTATAAGTGGCACCTCCTGTAGAGTCTGTGGGAAAAGGAAGTAGTAATCTATCAAAATAATTCTTGAGTGTTGTGGTTTAACCACAGCTAGAAACTAAGTACCATACAGCTGCTCATTCATTCCCCTATTCCTTCCTTGGTGGGGAGAAAAATAAAAAAAGATAAAACTCAAAGGTTGAGATAAGAACAGTTTAATAATTGAAACAAAATAACAATAACAATAATAATAAATATTGGAGAGGAATAAAACCCAAGAAACCCAAGCGATGCACCATACAATTGCTGACCAATGCCCATCCTGTCCCTGAGCAGCAAGTAGTGGCTCCCACTAGTTTATGTACTAAGCATGTTGTTCTGTGGTATGCAATATCCCTGGGGCTAGTTTGGGTCAGCTGTCCTGTCCATGCTCCCTGCCAGCTTCTTGTATACCTTCTCACTGGCAGAAAATGGGAAACTGAAAAGTCCTTGACTTCCGGTAAGCACTACTTAGCAACAACCAAAATATAAGTGTGTTATCAACATTATTTTCATACTAAAGCTAAAACACAGCACTGTACCAGCTACTAAGAAGAAAATTAACTCTATGCAAGCCAAAACCAGGACACTGACTAGGGCTGCAATGTAACAGTTACACCCCTTCAGCAGCTTTCAGATCTGTACAGCTGCATTTTGCAGCAAGTGCTCTTTAGTCAGTTCATGTCCTGTAGCCTATGTCATTTTAGTGCATTCTGAAGGACAAATTTTTCATCCAGGGGAATAAGAGGAAAATAGACAACTGTGATATATTAATATAATACATCTCCCAGGGTGCTGTTCAGCACCCTTCCTGAAACCAAACTCCTACATCTCCCCTCTTCTTTATTATTATGAGGAAATATAGAACATTGCATATAACAGTACATTTTAAACTTTGTAAACCCCCTTTAACAATGACCACTGTGTCAGTGATTCAGTCCACTGCCTACCTTGGTCTGAACCTTTATCTGTAATCCTTGAAAGTTGCTTGACATAAATTTGAACTTTTACTTCCTAAGGGTTTGTGTGTATTTGGGATAAACAACAACTTTATTAACCTGAGAGTTTTTGCATAATCGGGCAGAACATCGATTCCCACCTCCCCAAGGGCCTGCATGTAATTGGTAACTAGGAGAAATTCAACTCCATTTCAAGAAAAGGGCCCTTAGAGAACAAGTGTTGTGATGGAAGTGTAATTTGTTCAAAGCACATGAAGAACAAAGTATCTCTAAGTCTACATACATACATGTTTACACAGTTTCTCTCATTCATACAGTTTTTTCATTCATACAGAAGTGGCCACTTTACATTCTCTCCTTACACATGCATACTTAGAATTTTTATTATGTGTCTATTTAAATCACATAGTTTAGGGTTTTGCAGTCGTTATTGGTTGTATGCTTTGCAATCTGTCACTTCTGGTAATCATGTTTGGCAACTGTACTTGTTTTGAAAATTTGAAAAGGAATTAATATGAAGAATATAAGGTTTGACAAAACTAAATGTCTTACCTGTTTATGCACATGCATTTTCTCTTCCCCCCCCCTTTTGTTTTTGTTTTAGAAAACCATAAGTTAATAAACTCAAAGATATATACACAAGTTACCATCACAATATGTTAACATAACTTAAAACTTAGCATCTCCTGTAAACAACTAGACCAAGTTACCATCACAATAACTGAGTATATAAAACGAGTTATCATTACAACATGTTAACACAGCTTGAAATTCAGCATCCTTTGCAAGCAATCAGTTTAAGTTGTCTGTGGTTTCTAGAATGCGGTTAATTTTCAGCTTTTGTCCATCCATTTCTGTTAGCCGCTTTTTGCCTTTAGTAACAAACTTAACAAACATGTTAATAACAATTTAAACAGTCTCAGGTGGCTAGTGTGGAAGAAACAGATGTAGAGGTTAGGCAAACGCAGTTTCTCTGTAGCTGTATTTAGGAATGGCCTTTTGAAGTAAAGCAGTAGAAGTCAGTTGATGCCTTTCAATGTCTTTTTGCTTCAAAGTTGCCTTTTGCTGGAGCTTGAAATAAAGGCAAAAAGTCATTTTGTGCTTTTATTGTCTGTTTACCTCAAGGTTGAAGGCTGTGTGTAACTTCATGTGTTGCATGTTTTAATGCTGTAAGGGCAGAAGGGATGAAATACTTGTTTATCATTCTCAATGTTCATATGAAATCTTAGATAAGTCTTTATATAAATTATCAAGGAATATTTTCGCTTGCTGAAACAATTAGAAAACAGAGTATAAACATTTTGAACATTATCTTAATAACAAAATCAAACCCTTTACTACGTTGGCACTAGAAGATTTTGCACTTGCAAACACAAAAGCAAGCATTCAGTGGTTCCCATCATTCGTAGATATCACAGGAATCAGAAAAGTCTTCTTCATTCTCACTGAAAGCAGTTTGTCTTGTTTGCTCTGGCAGGCGTCTAATGGCCTGGTTTTCTGGAGATAAACTCAAAAGGCAATTTTAAGGATTTTAGACAACAAAGAAAATTTTTCTTTCCCCATAGTGATGTAAGTTAAACAGTTAATAAGAGTTAAACTGGGTGATGGGGGAGATTTCAGTTTGTTATGCTTTGTTTTCCCTCGTCTAGGACAGGGACTGGGACAAGAACTGGAGACGACAGAATCTCTCTCCACCCAGTTGTCAAGCAACAGATGATCGCTATTACGCAAGAAGCATCATTTTGGCTCCTGAAAGCTTCACTCCTCCCCCACCTCAGACAGGGGCAAAGAACAAGAAAATCCACCGTCCCCAGCTTCGAGAGACTGATAGTCCTGCGAAGGGCTTTCTACTAACAGAGCTTCTATTAATAGATATAAATGTATTTAAGAATTTAACAACTTTAACAATTTCTTAAACGATTAATTAACAAGGTTGGAGATGCTTAGGAACTTTTAAAACACGTTGTTTGAACTAAATTGTCACAACAACTGCTTCTATTCAGGTGTCCTTGAGGGTTTAACAACTTAACAAGCTCAACAATTTAACCAAAGTCTTGGGGGAAACTGATGAAAGAGTAAGAAAAAACCTTAAAGTTTCAATGTTCTTGCCAGAGGTCCTGAGACAGCAAGATACAAAGTTAAATTAATTTTGTATGCTTCTCGGGAGGCTCACAGCAAAGCGCTGTAGCATTGAGTTGTGCAGAGACTCCCCTGAGCTATTTGCAGCTCAGCTTCGCTCTGTCTCTGCACAAAGGGTTGTGGCCCCGGTTTTTGTTACTTGTTTTCCACCGTAGACGACAGAATTGCCCCCCCACAGGGGGTCTCTTGTCAGCGCCGTTTGGGGGCTGCTGTCTCCCTCTCTGCTCACGGCAGACCGTGCAGGGCTCTGCCGTTTGTTGCAGTTCGCGCTGTCTGGGCTTGGCATGGTTTTAACACTTTGTTATGGAAGGGGAGGTAGTTTTTACCCTGGTTTCTGGTGTCTCCGGTCCCGTCCCGACTCCGGCGGAACTGCTCCCCGCCGCTCCGCAGTGCAGGGGGGTTTCGTAGCGAGGCAAGACGCTCACCGCTCATCCACACCCCGGCCGGGGCTCCGCGGCTGCGGCACCGCTGCCGCTTATATTTCGGAGCGGCCCCCGGCTCCCACACAGCCGGAGCCGCTTCTTTTGCCGCGGCTCTACGGCTTTTGTCCGGGCCAGGGCTGAGCGGGAGGTGTTCGCCCGTGGGTCCCGCGCCTCTGCGCCACGGCATGGCAGGGACTCGGCACGGCTGCGGGCACGGTCTCGGCAGTCTGTGTGTTTTCTAGCTGCCTGGGGAAAAAAAGAGATAAAACATATTCGGAGCAATTGGAAACTTAGGAAAGTTTTCAAATACTATTTCAAAATATGTGCAATTATGGGAGCTGAAAAACACATTTTAGTTAAGACTTAACTAAATCAGAAGTTACCAGGCAACATTTTTCTTTTTATTTCTTTCTCTCAGAGCTTGCCTTTTCCCCTTCTCATTGCTTACATAAAGTGAATTCACTAAACAAGAGAAAAGAGAAAGAATAATTAGACATAAGACTTTGCCACCTTTTATCTCTATCTGTTTTAGTCTTTCTTCTGCTTCCATATACACTGTATTTGCACAAATAAGGACTACACTCAAATAATGCCCTTGCCTTTAATTTTGATCTTCAGATATACATTTTTTTAAACATCTGAATTAAGCTTGCACTTACCTTCTAAATGTAGTCTAAACATTACTGTCTGCATAGACTTCTACAGGGATCTGCATTCACTTCAGACCGATAGAATTTTACTACTGGACTTGGCAATACTGGGTTAACAGTTGGACTCAATGATCTAAGAGGTCTTTTCCAACATAAACTATTCTAAGATTCTATGATACATGGGCAAGTCTGAAGACTAATCCCAAGTCCAAGCACTAGCCTTAAGACCTTGTATCATAGATAAGGTGCCATCCCAGGAACTGTGAAGCCTTTAAGTCAGAGCTTGCTCAGATCCAGCCATCTTTGGGGCACAGGCAAAATGAGCTCAAGCTAAAGGTTTTTAATGTCAGTAAAACCCTTACCTAAATTTTGTTCATAGCCTAGCATTAAAAATCAAGCATGTGGTCTCCTGGTGCCCAGCTCTTATTCCACCTATGCTGATGGTTGAGTATACCCAGCTCTCTTTGATCTGCTTTTACTGAAGCAGGAGGCAGTTCCTCATCCCTGCAGCTTCCAGCAGTGATGCTGGCATCTGTCCTCATTCAGCCCCAGCTCCCACAGACACATTTTTGGCCTTGCTGAGCTATATGCAAGGGGTGCCCTTCCCACCCCATTTGCCAGACACCACTTTTTAATAATCCACCTGTAAATCAAAGTCAATGAATTCTTCTTCGTGTGTGCATCCATAAAATTAAAAAAAAAAAAAATAAAAGGAACGAAACATGACCCAGTCTCTGACTTTCACCATGAAAAGTTTAGGCATAGATTGTAGAGCTTTTTTACCCTCCGTGCGTTATTTAGCTACAAAACTGATGCTATGGAAATAATGCTTAAGAATAATCACTCTAATTCTACTGTAAGTCATCTAACTCATCAGAATTATTAAGAAACACTTTTCTCTAGCATATACAGTAATTACTGGCTTTCCTCTCACCTTTTTCCCCTTTCTTACCTTGAAAGTTTTTAGTTTTTCATTCAGCTTGCCACACGGTGGCAGCTGCTTCATATCTTCTAGTGATCACAGCCACAAAAAAATGCTACAAACCAGATTTCTTCTGGAAATGCATTAGGATGGAAAAATCAACAGACCACTGTTGCATTTAAGCAGTGTGAAAGAGGGTCCCACCATGTCTTGCAGCTTGGTCACCAAAGCAGCAGGAGAGGGAGAGCAGTCAGAATCCCACATCTAAATTTTGGGAAAATTCAGCTTTGGCTTCAGGAAAATTCTCCTTGCCTGGAAAACACTTTAGGCTTGAAAGAGTTCGAATTAATGTAAAGTAATTACAGGCTAACACTGAAATAAGCAATTGGTACTGCACCATGGTGAAAAACTAGAAAGCAATACAATGGCTCAGATTACGTAGCATATGTTTTTATTTATTTAGTAACATTTTGTAGAGTAAAATACCCTCTGCTTGTTGATGCTAGGTATGATCCAAGCTCAAAAAAAGTTGGAAGATTTAATAAGGTCCTTCAAGGACCTCAGAGACTACAGTAGAGCTGGGGACAAATCCCAGTTCTTTCATTACTGAGACTTTACAGCTTCACTAGATCACAACACCCAGGCTACGATTTATAATTGTTATATTTTCTTACTTGTTCATAAAGGTACCAATGCAGATAACAGATTAAAAGATGTTGAATTCCCTGTGCTTGAAAATGAAATATGTAATCGCCCTGAATTTATGAATGGAAGTGTCAAAAATAATGAATTTTGTGGTGGATTTACATTTGGAGGCATAGATAACTGTGAGGTAAGAATAATCTAGCTTTGAGTTTAAGCAGGTCAATGCATATAATATGTATTTTCAAGGCTCAGAAATAGCTTCAGCAACTCAACATTTTTGCATGAAGCCTAAGAACTGAGGTATACACAGCGTTTTTTTCTTCACTCACACAGTCAGCTAGTATTGCAGAGAAATTGTGTAGGATAATATCCTACTCATAGTAGCCTAGTGTTGTGAATAACCCTCTCACCTGAAGTAAAGGCTGTAATATACTGCTTGGGCTTTCCTTTGTTCTTAGAGATAGAGGTGAAACTAGTGATTGTTTCTGGCACAGGCTGGAGTTGTACCGCATCTTTATTTAGTCCCTTGATTAAATAAAGCTTTCAGTGATTCCAGCTTTCTAATTTTCACAAGTATATGAAAAGACTTTTAAAATGTAGTTTTCTTAATGGAGGCTATCATATTGGGAGCTTTTCAATAAAAAGATGGTAACTAGTGACAGAGTCAGGAAGCAAACACAGGTCTGTCTGAGCAGATGTTCCAGATTGCCAGGGTAAATTATATCTTTGAGAATGTGGGCAGTGCATTCATTTATAGGGCCAAAAATCATTGGACATATGTACTCATATCCTGCCATGCTTGGATTTTAAGGAACGGCATTAAAACAATTAAACTAATTTTGCCCAGTAGATCAGAGGATATGGACAATTTGTGTGTTTGTAATAGGTCTCACAGTAATCTGGGGATTAACCCACATCCATGACTGGTAGATCTTCATATCAGGAAAATGGCCTGGCTGCTTGGAAACAACTTTCCACTCCCCCAGTCCTGCAATTCTTTTACTCCAGCAGGTCTAATAAAACACGCTCCCTCTCTCTCGAGTCCTTGGGTTAGTCACATTTTTGAGGCCTTCAGAGTTACAATATTAATCCTGCCAGTATTTTACTGTTTGCATGCCTAGTGTCTCCATCACTAGAGCAGTCACTTTATACTCTCTTTTCCTTCCTAGGCTGAAGTCGGAGGACCTCTGGTCTGCCAAGATAAGGACAGATTTGTCCAATATGGAGTCACCTCTTGGGGACTGGACTGTACCCAGCCATCAAAGCCTGGTTTTGTCCAAATTCCTAGTTTTGTTTCTTGGATCAAGAATGCAATGGCTTCCCACTGAATCTGGATGCGGGTTAACTTTTCTGACACAGTCTCTGTGTCAGAAACAATATTCCAAGTATGATTTTAAAACTTGTTTCAAAAATCATGTCATAATTAATAAGAATCTTAAATAAACATCATTACTGGCTGAGCATAAGTAGCTATTGCAAAGCAATAGCCAAGTTGACCAATTGCTATTGTCTGTCAGAGTGTCTGTGTGGTACCTGTATAAGTCAAACATGTTGCATGCGGCAGCATCTTGAAGGTTCCTACTTCACCCCTCTCTTTTAAGGCATGCTCCAACTCATGAAAGTGTCTTCCTCTGTGTTCAAATGCCTGCTTTTCTCCTCTCCTGCAAGCAGCTGGCCTGTCTCTGTGTACGAGGTCTTCCCAGTGCAAGAAACTTTATCACAAATCAGGCCTGACCCTGTACCCATCACTAGCATCTACTCCCTTTTCTGTAGCAGCTCCAACCCAGCTGCTAGCCTGGGTGAGAAAAGGGAAAGCTGAACTGTGCCTTTGCTGTCAGGAACTGGATGAAGGTACGGTGGATCTGCTTCTTCTTGTGATTAATTCCATCCACTCTCACCACCCTAGTGAAACTCTGTGCTGCGCTGTGCAATCAGCTAACCTTCCTAGGTTAGATGTTTGCATGGAAAAAACAACTACCCACTGCAGCGGGCAAAGGGGTGAGTTGGATGGCATTTGGTATGGTTAACATGTCTGTGAGGCACTTGCACACAAATCCAGCTCTCAGTTGTGACACCAACAATTCAGCCCTGACAAGAGTTCAGGAATTAAGAAATGTCTCAGAGGGCAAGGATGTCTCAGAAGGATGGACAAGTGAAGCCGGGGTGCCACTGCGTGCCTTATCAGACTTGGCAGCTCGTGCTCCTGCGCACTCTGCAGCAGGGAGATGGAGAAAGAAAGGGTACCCGCAGGTTAGTCAAGCCTCCCAGAACCTGGAACCTGATCTGGGTGCCACCCAGAACAGTGGAAAAGGACTGCCACTGAAAGTGTCAGGAAAGACTGGGTTAGTATTTCAAGCAGTACTGCAGTGATCAAAGGAAATTGCTGAGTGGGGCATGTTCTAGCAGAATCAAAAATCAACAGAAACACACCTGTTCCATTAACTTCAACTCACCCAAGGTAGTTCCAGAATTTTTAGCGGTTGTTCCAATTTTCTGTGTATCACTTAAAAACATTCCACTTCCAAACAGAAAATGTATTGACCTAAATAGCAGAAGAAATGTTCACTTCCTATGGACCTGTAATCTGAACAAGGATTTCTGTATTTTTTAGTCTTCCAGCTGAATGTCTGATTTAAAGTATATTATAAATCTTTATCTGGTATTTGGGTATTTTATTATTATTTTTATAAGGAACTCTGGAGAGAATAAGGCTGTATAAATTTGTTTTGTGATTTTTAAAAAAAAAAATTGCATACTCTGCTTACTCCTTGATATTCTTTAGGAATTATTTATGGTTTCCATTAAACCCGTTCATCAATTCCTTTTGCTCATCATGATACTGTTTGAATAGCTGTTCCTTAACACAGTCTTTCTTAACAGCATCTTTTTCTTTGATTCCTTACAGGTTTTGAATATTGTCCTGCTCTCCAAGTTCCCATTTTCCCTCCATCCAGTCTGCCCTTAGTTTTGTACCCCCACCACAGCCATAAGAACAGGCTACATTTTTAAAACATGTGACCCATAATGTGGAGTTTCTTTCACTATTATAGACCCAGGGGAGCTGGAGAGGGTGGTGGTTGTCTTTCACTTTTTTCTGTGTGATCAGCTGAACAGGCTGTTACAGGGTGACCATGCTTCAGCCTACAACCACTTTGGCAGCCTGTTGTTACCATTTACCTCACTAATCAACCTGTGAGACAGGGTTGGAGAAAAACTTGAGGTGTGAACTCAGAAACAGCTCCCCTTGCTGTGTCAACCAATATAATACACACTCTATTTGCATCAGTTCAACTCTAGTTGCACCAGTTTTTTGCTCAAGCATAGTACTCAGTGCATCTCCCCTAGTTCTCCTGTTGTAATGTAGCCCCAAAAGCTTTTCTTGAATGGTATGCTCGGGAAATTTGGATACTTTCAGAACCTGTTGAGCACAACATTTCCCAGAGCACGTGAAAGCCTTGCTGCCATCTGGCACTTGCTTTCTATCCCCCATGTACTGTTGGCTTTGCAAGTTGTGCCAGTAGTGCTGTTCTTTAAAAAAACATTGGCACCAACTCTCTGCAATAACTGGCTGGACCCAGTTATTTTTCTTGGTTTTTTTGGTTCCTGTAAGACATTCTTCAGGTCCTATGGGCACTGTCTAACGGAAATTTCTGGTATTTGATACTGACTTTTGCTAGTAGATACTGAACTGTGCCTGCTGGGTGTTTGCTCCCCAGGTGATGATGCTGTTTCCTGCAGACGTTTTGCACAGTCTGCCTGTAAGACACAGATTGCAGTAGCACAGATGTGCAGCTTACTGCCCATGAAACCCAACAACCCCATGCATTTGTCACTGAAATACTGCTGCTGTTTCTTGTAAACCAAAGGCTATTATTCTTGATTTCAAAGCATAAAAAAGGCTGTTCTCCCCAGACACTTTTTTTAGTGTACCTCTCAATACTATCTGGTTAGATTTGGGTTGACTGTCAGTGTAACAATTTTCATGTCATTATATATCACATTTGGAAACAGGATTTTTTTCCCAGGGATCCATCAGACTCATTAGGAGTCCATCCTCTTGCTACAGGATGTTCTCAAGGGCTGAAGACTGTCCAGCCTTCACTTTGCCATATTCTCCAAGTCTTCTTTAACTTGATTCCACAGTTGTTTAAGTTTTTTCTGTGTGTCATCTTGTGACTTGGGGTATGATTTCAGCTTTTGTGAGAATGCAGTCTGGAAATCTTGCATTATTTTCTCCAGCTGAGGTTTTAGCTGTTGTCTTGCAGCATGGGAATTTTTGATTTACTATCAGTCATATGTCCTGGTTTAGGCACATACTGATATTTTACTTCTAGCAAGGTTTCTTGCATTTTCCAGTCTTTTGATGTTCCTAAATAATAAATCTATTTTTGTATTTACAGTTGACTACTAGGACTATGTCATTATCACTAGGACTGTGTCAATACATTGTCACAGAATGTAGGAACTTGGACCCTGATTCTAGTAGTAACACCAGCATTTGGTCATCAAATGGGACTCTGCATCCTTGACACACAAATACATCCTCTTCCTTTCATCAGTGCTTCTTGGGTCTGCTTCAGTGCACTGTATGTTCTTACTCTGTCACACTTGCAAATGTATCATTGGATTTTTTTGTTTGTTTGTTTTCCTGTATTTTAAGCTTATAGATAACTGCATCATCATGGCTAGGCTTCGTGAATGAAGATTTGAGAGATAACTGCAACACTCTAAACATTTCTGAGTGCTAGAAACGCATTTTTTTCAAGAAGGTATCTTACACAAGGTATCACAAGACTAATGGGTAGTTTGCTACTAGGAAAGGTGTTTAGAGTTTGGAAAAAGTTGTGAAGATAACTTCTTTTGCTTATAGCATCATCTCTTCAAGTTTTTACCCCACTTTCATCCACCTTCCACCCCGTTGTTCGTGATGAACCTTATGTGTCTGCACTTCCCATGGCAAAAATAGAACATGATATGCTACAGTCTTTGGGACACATGGTGCATGTAAATGGTATATCTTTCAGAAATTTACTTTGCATTAAAATATAATAGGAACAAATTATAAAGCTCATCAGCAAATTTTCCATGATTTCTAATGCAAAATTTCCTGATCTTAACTCTAGAGTTTACATGAGAGTCAGGGAAAAAAGACTTAAGCAGCTTTTCCAGTGTTGTCTTCAGCAAATGCAAACTGTGGAATCTAATGGCAAGGCCTTTTTGCATAGGAACATAAAAATTATTAAAGGATAAAGAAGTTTTATACAGCATCCATTAAACTCAAAGTGTCATAAACACTTATATAAACTGCTTGTAAACAGAGGTATTACAGTAGGTTATACTCACATACAGAAAAACACATACATATGTGTGCACTCGCACACACACACACGTACACATGCAATTTGCCAAAGTATTAAACTAAATCTGAAGGTAATATTCTCATCCTGATGAAATATTGTTGAAAATCTCGCTGACTCAAATGGCTTGAAGTGATCAGTTGGACAGCCTTGAATGGAGTATTAACATTAACATTTGCTGCCTTGCCCTTTTAGCATTTCATTTCAGTAAGTTTAAACTGGTTAGAACATCCTTCCTTTATGCAAGTTAATGATCCAAGAACAAGTATGGAAATAAACTGACATGTAAGTGACAAGCAGAAACTGCACTTGGAAATTTCAATACACACTTTGTGTGGAAAATGGAGGTGCCTTGTTCCTCTTTTCTGAAACTGTCAGAGAAGGAGTTATAAACATTCATCTTAGTGACATTTCTAGACAGCTGATTTCATCACTAGGTGGAACCATTAGTAAACACACCACTGCTGCACAGATCTTTGTATATAACTGTCTAAGTGTGTAGAAAAAGACCAAAACAGCACCTTAGAAATACCATTTGCTGGGGTCTTCGGAGGCACTTGGTCAACTATTGGGTAAAATGCAAAATCTCTCCACACATTCTCTCTCTGCTTTTCTAACCTGAAGTGGAATAGTAGTTATGCTTCTTTTCTTCATTTCCTCTCCCACATCCTGCTGCCAAATATCTGCCTCATCCAAGGACTCCCCAATAACTCCAAACATTTTGAACAGAGTGGTCAAATGGTTAAATTGTACCATTAGGTGTGAGAGAGAGGACTGAGAAGAGTTCAACATCCGTCTCTCTGCATGAACAGCAGTCACAGCTGAGTCCTGTGATTTGGAACAGCAGAGACAGGAACTGCTTGCCTGCTAAACACAAAAAAGTGTAGCCATGACCTGCCGGGTACCAGTCTTTGAGGAGCCCGAGTGCAAACAGATACTCACTTTCTTGTAGTCTGTTCCAGGAACAAAACAGAACTAAACAGAAAAGCAGACACAGAGGTGGCATTTCAGGCCCTATTATGTGCTGCTTCTCTGTTTGTGTTGTGCAGCCCCACATGTAGGCTGTGGCTAGCACTCACAGGCAGGGTGGTGATAGCAGGAGAATAATTAAATCAAGAAAGAATAAGTTTGCATACAGGGCATGTGCTCCCACTAACAGAAAAATGGAGTAAGTTACAGCAGATCACTGCAGTAGTTTTGCGGAACTACTTCCCAAAGCAATGCTAGTGCTGAGCACTACATGATGGGGCACTCAAGCAGGACTCAAAGCTGTCCACCCCATAGAATCCAAGGCCCAATAGATCCCAGCCCCAGTAGATCCCACAGAGTCACTCTGCTGTCTGCCATCCTTTAGCTCAGCTGTGGTTTCTCCAAAGTTCTCTATCTAGTATATGAAGAATGCTTTTACTCTCTTGCCTAGCAGCGGCATGATGACGTTGTTCCTCATGTACAAAGAGCTATAGCACACTATGTGCTAGGTGCTGGCTGCTGAACTGGGCACTATTTGTAAGTGTTTACACCTGAATTCACTCTTCAGCTGCTTGCATATGTTTTCTCATAATCACCTCCAGTAAAGGCTGCTGTCAGATTATCTATGACATTTATGATCTTCACACTTATGTTAAAGGCAATTGCACAGTCCCCATATTTCCAGATATTTTTTCAGTAATGCAAAAACCCAAGTGGCTAATTCTTTAGATCTTTCTACTGCTTTCTATTCCTCACTTCCTAACTTCACTGCTTCTCATATGTCTATCTGACTTTATTTTGCTGCTTTCTTATATTTGGCAGCAGCCAGAACAAATGAACACTTCAAAGACTAAAGCTTTCACTGCTGGAAAAATACTACCTCTGTATCTTCTTACGGTCACTGTCACTTTCTTTCCTTGGACACCTTAGCGTCTATGGCCAGAAATTGCAGAGATGAGCTTATCTACGAGGTCTTCTGTCCTCTGTGTTCTTTCATGTGCAGAGCAAGGACAGGATGTATTTTTAACTTGGCTACCTTTTCCCTTTCTGAACCCCTTCCCACCTTACCTTCAGCAGCTCCTGCTGGTAGAACCCATCCACATTATCTCTCTGGGGTTATTACCCTGAAGTTCCCTCTGGCTCTGTGTACCAGGGCACTTTTGTTACTTGTTCTGGTTGTGTTTGAAAATAAAGTAAAAATACCTTCCTTATTTCCCAGCTGCCCATGGATCTATGCCATGGCATTACTCTTTGGAGCAATTGCACAAGCCCATTTAGTTCATGTTCCCCCCAGTCTTGCAGATGTGCCCTTCCTTATGAGATTTTCCCTTCCTTTGAAGATTTTCAAAGGCAACTGAATCTTGCCTTTGGTCCTCTCCTCTTAGCAAGTAAGTGATATCCAAGTGGCTGTTTTCTGACATTTTCTGATTCTGAAATTTAGACAAATTATGTTTATGTGAATTTATTCAAAGAGATGTGCCCTGTACTGATGATGTTTGCAGTTTCTTTCAGGGGGGATTTTTCTGAGCTTACAGTAAATCCAATTTCAAGGGTCAACTTCTATTTAAAAAGCCTCCTACTGTTGTTTATATTTTAACCACTATGCTAACTAATGTACCCTGACTCTGAAATAAGATCTGATGAACTTCCACCTCCAGGTGGGCCTCACAGTGATCAAATAAATGAGAACAAACACCACAAGACCAGAACTGGGGAAAGATTTAGATACTGTGTGGGTCTGTGAGGGAAAAGAAGAAAAAAGGAAAGGCACAAAAGGAGACAGATAAATCAACAGTTTACAAGAGATCCTTTCAAACACGATGCCTTGAGAGGTCACATCCTTGTCACAAGACAGCAGTGAGGACTGCCAGTCTGTCAGATGAAAGACACTTCTCCTGTTTTGAACTTTTCTTATGGAAAACTTACAGAATAATATTTTTTTTATCAGGAACAATTGCTGACAATGTTCTCAAGTCTGGTTTTCCAGGATCAGATCCATTAAGAGAGAGATTAATAATATTTCTCCAAATCTGCATTGTCATCTTTGAAAGAAATGGCAATATAAGTTTTCTTTCCTTTCTTCAGAAATAAATCAGGAGCACCAACACCAGCATAGGTGCATTTTAATCAGATTCGAGGAAATAAGGTTGAGAGAAGCACCAGAACCAAGCCTAAAAGTGGCAACTGCTATAGGCTATAAGGAAGGAGTATAGACTCTGAAGGACCATATGCAGCCCTTTAACATGAGGAAAGCTTTCAAAAGAGTTTGCTTACATAATGTGTGCAGATTTTCCAAAACTATCCTAGACATGTGTTAACAAACCTTCGGCTACCACAATTAGCTTCTTTGATTTTGAAAACCAGTAAAAAAAGCTGATCTGATTAAAATCTCTAATTCATAGCATTTGTCAATGAGTTTTACAAACTCAGTTAAGACTCAAGGCTTCTCAAACCTCTCCCATGTAGGAGAAATGGCTGCACTCACCTACTTATGCAACTTTTTTCTTAGACTTTAACGACCAGATGTGCATCATAACACAGTAACCCAACAAATATGTCAGTGGAAATGGAGGTTACAGAAGAATGGGAAAGATGCCAGAGATGCTGAGGAGGGCAGGGTTGAGCAGAAAATAAATTTTGTATTGGAATAAGGGGAAAACCACTATCTGATAATATCTGATGGGAAGGAGGCACAAGGATTGGCGAGCAGATGCTGTCTGTGGCTGTGGAGAAGACAGTGGCAAAGGTATAGAGCAGGAGAGAGGGAAACCAGGACTTAGAGGAAGAGTTGAAAACAGGGTTAAGATTGTTAAAAACATGTGGGGCTAAAACAGACTTTAATAGCTCTCAAAAACCTGCTTACTAGTGAAGCCTATTTTGTATTCTGCTTCTTCATTTTATCCTTTCCCTATGAGCAATTGTTCCTAAAACCTGATAAACCTAATCCCACATATAATTGCACTATATCTGACCCATTCTCTCTGTCACACCTCTCATGTTTCCCTGAGCTGAGTCCAGCACCCTTCAGCTCCTCTCTTGGGTCCATCTGCTTTGTTTCCCTGGACTAACATCAGTGGTATCCCAAGCCTCTACAGATATACCATGTTTTACCATTGTTTACACGTTGCATTAATACAGATTCAATCACAGAAGACAACCAAATAACATGGTATTACAGTACCCTACAGGAGAAAAATAGTACAGGACCACAAGCAGGATGAGCTCTAGATTTTTCACATAATCTGTAAAATAAAAGCTAATCTGGTTCTCATACTAGAATGCCTCTCTCACATATTTACTCCTGCACTTCTAATTTTATCCCAAGCCCTCAATACAATGTAATTTCTACTTAAAGCAAACAGGATGACAAGGAAGTGGATAGCCTCATTAGTTTTTAGAAGGAACTCATGATTCTGTGAACTTTTGGCCTTCAATTGCAGAAGACTGAATTGCATGAGCCAGCAGTGCCCATTCAAGTCTGCTTTCCTTGTTCAGTATTCATCCTGCTCCTGCCCCTGGTGAGTCATGAGCACATTTGACTCAATGAGTTGTTTTGAAGCAACACCAGTGAGCTAACCTGCAAGAGAAGCCAAGAAATGGTGCTGCAGTGCAACTCTTCCAAGGTAAAGGCCACTTAGGAAACATAGAGTGAGCTGATGTTGAAATCAGGATAATACACAGATGAGCAAAGTCTAACACCCTCACTGGATGAGTTTGTACATGCAGCGTGAGGTTAAATGTCTGATAAGGAAGAACACTAAATTGCTATCCAGGGCTCTTAAAGCTAATATTTAAGATTTAGAGTCAACTCTTAAACCTAAAGATTAACTAAAATGAAAATTAAGTCCTATTCCAAACAGAAATAAATAAGTCTGGGTCAGGAAGACATAGCAGAGAAGGAATTATTTAATAAACAAGTACAATTAAACTATTTTACAGAGTTACTATTATCTGGATTTTATAATCATGCTTACCCTGAGATTAAATAGAAGTTGCTCCTTATAAATCAATACAGGTATGCATGGCTGAACTTACTATTGGGACTCTAGTGTCAAGAGAAATTCAAATTTTGCCTGGACACATGATTTCCCATGCTTTCCATCAACATTATTTCTGTCTTTTCTCTAGCATAGAAAGACCTAACCATTTGAGAACAAAAAATATCCTGCAAAACAAGAAAGTGCCTTTGCATTTGATAGCATCCAGTAGAAATGATTGAATCTGATTTGGTAATCCATCCAATTCAAGGTTGTTTGAATGGCCACATCATGGGCAAGGGGGGAACAGCATGGGAGAATGATTAACTTAATCCTCCTGCCTTGTTTATTTGATGCTGCCTCACTTCAGTGCAAGTCAATAAAACTGTGCACTGACACACACAACTTCCAGCACCCGCCAGCGGGGCCAAAATGAGGATTAGCAAAGCTGCCTTTCTCTTTCTGTTCTTGCTCAGCTCAGGTAAGAGTCCTTTGCCTTCTCCTTGCCTAGGTGAGACTGGGACCTAAACACTTGCGAGTTCCATGTGGTGAAGGTAGGTCCCCAAATCCCTGCATCACACTTCCCTGGATGATGACAGATTCAGGGCTTGCTGGCCAGCAAAAGCTGCTGCTCGGTAGAATGAGAGCTGTGGTTGTTCCCGGGTTGTATTTGTTAGAGACACCAGAAGAGCAGCAGCCTTGGTGTCTCCATTGGGAACTAGTGGCTCCCTGCAAAACTGCCCCATGGCCAGAGATGGGGGCACCCTTGGGAAGCAGCCTGTCAAAGGGCTGTACAAAGACATGGTTGTAATTGGTTTCAGCAGCCTTTTATCTTAGATTTGGGTTTTTTCTCTTTTATTGCTGGGTACTCTGATCCTTATTTTGATTGTTTTAAAGTTTGCTAATGCTTGTGCAAAAGAGAATCACAAAGAAAAGGAAAAATTCCTCTACACACTGCAATTTCAGTCTTTTTCATAGCCACAATCTTAACAGGAAATTTTTCATTTCATGTGATAGGGAGGCCAAAATCTGGTCAGCATTAGTTTTTGAAGTATTTTAAGTGCAAAAAGATATTTTGTGGAAGATAGTAGAAAAAGATTTATAACACACAAGAACTGAATAGGACTCTTTGTATGTGTGTATATATATATATATATATATTTGGGTTTCATAGATTGCAAATCTTGCAGAAATTTCAAATATAAATATTCTTTGTCCTGAAAACCTTGAACTCTAAAGAACTATAAGATTCAAAAAACACATCTTCTTTCAGGTATCCATATAACCACACTGTTGTGGTTGCAATAAAAAAATATAGTTATGAGTGTGCCAATGCATATAAAAAGACTCAATAAAATAAACAAGCATTTTACATATGTAGTTATAAAATGTTTAAAAAGGTAACAGTTGGGAAAAGGTATGCGTATATTTTATCTAGAAATATTAGAGGCATAGCCCAGCATAAAACCCTCTGGCTGTTATTTAATTTTAAGAATTATCAACTTAGTTTAAATTTGAGTTTCGAAGCATTGTTTTTGCAGAACAGCCTCAGTCAAATCAAATACCCTTCTCAAATAAATAATAACTTTATATGGAGGGAGTAATAGAGAATTTAGACTTTTATGTGTAATACTATGCTTTTGATAAAGGACTTGCTAATCCTTTATCAAGTGGCAGTAAATATTTGCATTTCTGAAAAAGATAATAATACATCTTTTGGAGACTTTAAAATTTCATAGACATAGGAAAAATAATAGCAAGAAAATTTATTGCACATTTATGCAGATTGCATGTTTTCCTTTTTTTTCTTAAAATATTATGCTCTTCCACATAAATATAGCAGAAAAGGGGAGAAATATTTTTATTAATCAAATCAATTATGATCCTGTCAATATTTCTAAAAGCAAATGCTGTAATAATAATGGAAATATTATTGCAAAATGTCAAAACAGAACAGAAATAGGGTTGCATGGAAACTGTACCATAATAGGAATCCTTTACTTGTTTTTCTCTTCCTTGTGGAGAGCATTGCAGCATCCCTATGATATTGTTTTAACCTAGTTTAATGCTTTCTCTCAAAACTAATTTCTTCTTAATGTTTTTGTTTTTAAATAACTAGTGGAATCAATGATTCCTCTGCCTGTCACATGAAATTTCAGTGTATTCTTTTATTTTTCAGCAGCTATCCTTTTATTCTATCCATACTGTTAAACTAACTGTCAGATCTTAGGACCAAACTCTTCCCTAGTCTACATGCAGAAAAAAACCCTCAGTAATTTCTCTGGTTTTGCAGTGGTATGAGAGGTAGCATAATTTGTCTTGTATCTCTATTTTATCAGCTCCGGCTTGTAAGTGCAAAATGATCTTTAAGAAAACACTCAACTGCAGGCTGAGCTATCTCTCAGGTGAAGGAATTTGATACTGGGAGGCTCATGAGCCTGCTTCACTCTA
>NW_021940517.1:3976-10733 GCF_001715985.3 Manacus vitellinus | reverse complement strand
AAGTCTGTGAGCCTGCAGCTGGAAATCATTAAAGTCACAGTGCTGTGAACTAAGGATTCTGAACTAAGCGTTCAGACATCACATAGCTGTAACAGGGAAAGAAAATACTAAATGGAGAAATCCTTTATAAGGAGGACTGTACCTGAACATTTTTTTGAGTTTAGCATTAAACATAGCTGTACTTTTTTGTATCCTATGTATTTCACACACAGCTGTAGCCCAGAAGTTGTTAGATGAATTTATTCACAATGTCTTGTGTTAATTCATTGCAATGGAGGACAACAGCTGCTACCTTGATTATTAAGTAAATTCAATACAGGGTTACTACAAAAATTACAAACTGAACATCTGATAATTCCAGTGACCAAGGAGTAAGAGCTTTGCAAGAGTAAGAGCCTTCGAAAAGAGATGACCCATAAAACTGAAGTCATTCTGAGTAGGTAGACACCAGCAACAGACACACATTGTTTCACATCTTTCTTGAGTCCTGTTTCTCCACTTTCTCCAAAGTATGTGTGGCCAATACTTTCTTTTTGCAACACCTTACTTTTTTTGCTCCTTGGTTCGCCTTCTGTGTTCCCATCACTTTATACCCTAGGTTTGTGGTACTTGTTATGACTTTCACAATGATACAAAGCACTGTTCAAGCCACTTCTCTATTCCTCCTTACATCGGCTTTTCAGCGATGCTACCCTTTACGAAGGCAAGATTTATCCATATTTTTTCACCATTAACCAAATTATTCCAGCAAATAAATGATGATGTTACACAACGAGGTGACAAAAAATTTAACCTGACAGTTTGAAATAAATCATGTCAGCATTAACAAGTTCACTCTTCCTCTCTTTTTCCTTTTAGTGCAAGGAAGCATCCTAGACCACTATGTGAGAACAGAGGGAGCTTGGCTGCTCAACCCAATGAAGCAAATTTACAAGACAAATAGCGAGGAAGAATGTGCAGAGCAATGTGAAAATGAAAATAAGTTTGCTTGCAGGTAATTTCCATGGGTTCCCATATATATCTTGCATTGCAGATGATGGAGCAATCTGCCTTATTTATCACCAGTTTGAACTTTCAAGGGATTTCTTAGGAGTATGCACATTTGAGGTTTGCTGGAAAAACAAAATATGTGTACAAATAGAATGCCTGGGACATATGGATGAAGACTGCAGAAACAGAGATAGTAATAAAATTATGTTGAATTTTTATTGAAAAATTTTATGATGTCTTGTTGTACAGCTTGGCACACTGAAAACCAACTTAACATGGTTTTATCAAGGCTCTTGCGCTCCTTGTGCAATGAAGAGTCATAATTAGTTTCTCAGACATTTGGGACAGAAATAATAGCAATAATAGCACTGCTTATGTTCATTGCATTACCTATCTTGCAGATAAATCCATTATTCTGACTTTTACTAGAATTTGGATTTACATACTATGAGGAAGAAATAAACACCTAAACCTTGATGATCCTAAACTCTACTTCCAGCCAAGCTCTCTCTCTACACTTGCATTTAACCAGGCTCAGGGGGCAGGAAAGCACAAAAGGTGTTGACCAGTCTGAACCATTGGCCTTTGCTCAGGCTCCTGTCCTAGTGGAAACTATTGCACTGAGTCTAAGGCTGTACCAAAGCCTCAGAGCCCATTAAGCTCCAGCAGTATAGCCAAAAACTGGAGCAGTGAGGAGAGACTACTGCAGTGGGAGGCAGTCCTCACATATGGGGCACGGGGGCGTTCTCTTCCAATTTTCATGAGTTCTTGATTTACTGCTTCTGCAGCACAGCTTTTGAACTTAGCAGACTGACTGTCTGCAGGGTTGTTTCCAGCACTTGGTTCTCCTTGGGGCTTTTATTCAAGGCAGGTATACCTGCTGACTTTTTAAATGTGCTGTATAACTTTGTGTTTTAAATCAAAAGGGAAAATGAGACTTAAAGAGCTATAATGCTGAAGGATGACAGCAGTTTGCTGGCTGTGCAAAGTACCACCCGTTCCCTTTGATTCAGTTTCCCCTCTCTGAAAACCAGAGAGGGCAGAGCTTCAGTAGCACATGGCTCAGGAGGTAGGGAGGAAGGCAGAGAGGGCAAGTCTATATATTTACATTATATATTTACAGTTTTCAGGGGATTGTTTTTCCTTTTGAAGCATATTCAAACACAGTATCATTCCTTAGCTTCTGCCTTGGATCTGAGCCTACCATCACCTGACACTGGAGTAACATCATGTTATTGCCTCCGTAGTAATTAATTTTGTGAGATGTATTATAATCAAGCAAGAACAAGAGCTATCTGGCAGGAAAGAGTATGTGGGAAGAAAGGTAAGTGTCAGGCAGAGTGTTCAGACCAGACCAGCACTGCAGTGTTCTCCCAACAGTGCTTCAGAGCAATCAGTTAGGATCAATACTTCAGACTTGTTATCCCACCTCAGTAGTGGGTTGGGCCATGCTCGTTAACTCCATCCCTACTTACAGATTTAACATTAGTGATAGCTGGGTTTTATTGGGGGTAACAGCCTCTGGTGTAGTTTTGATGCAAGACAACCAGCCCTACCCAGAAAACTCATGAACATGGTTGTCAGCAATAAGTCCAGATGTGAACCCTCTCCTGAGGGGAGAGGCTGTGTGAATTTGCAAGTGCAGACAGACTGGGGCCATGCCAGCTGGTTGCAGGGCTACAGAATGTGCTTTGTCAGTATTTGCCTTCCTAGTATAGACCAACTCAGGGAATGCCATGCTGCTATTGCATGTTTTTGGGTTCAGAAAAGCCACCTCTAGGAATTAGTTAGCTTATCAGGAGGTTTCCTTAGATGATCCTGTAAAGGTTACACCATCTGCTCCAGTTCTGCATACTTGCAGCCAAGGCACTTGCTGAAAAGACAAATGGCTGTGTCTTATGAAGTACTTATGTTGCTTCATGTATGGTGATTCAGAACAGTTATCACAAGATAATTTAAGGTCTCGGATTGTTGTGTTTTACCTGCTCCTTGGTAACTGCTGCATACTGTATGTAGAATGTTTCACTCCTTGAATGACCACTAATTTTTTTAAAATAAAGTCAATGTGCCTTATGCATATATTCCCTTTATTCCTTGTTATAATTTGTTCTTGTAGTTCTCTTTCAACCTAAGTTTGATATGAGCACTTAGGAATCAAAATCACCACTGAAAATGTGAGCTGCATTACTCAGCGATTTGAAAACCACACTTGATCTTAAATATTACTGAACTGTAGTGCTTGCTAAAATGATAACTGAATACTCAAAAAGGTGTTCAGGAAAATAAGCATATATTCAGTTACTGTTTCTTATATTACTCTCTCCTCTTATTTCCAACAGGGCCTTCTTATTTACCAGTAAAGACCAGCAGTGTTTAACATTGTCTGAGAACACCAAAACAGCAATGATATTCAGAAGAACGAATGCAGTTCTTTACGAAAAAAGAAGTATGTCTATGTATTTTTATATTGTTTCCCTGAGATATGCTTTTGTAGGGACTTATGTAACACTTGTGTAAATGGGGGCTAAGCCTTCACTGGGTCAGATGAAGTGTGTAGGTCAGCCCGTACCTCACACTCGGGATTTGTCGCATTGCTGGTATAACAATGGTACAGATTTTTTTGTTTCCCCAGATTAGTGCTCCACCATCTTTCCCACTCCCTAAATCCTAGGGTTCACAAGCAGAAAAGAGCACTATTGCTTCGGGAATGCAGAAGGTGCTGGGATAATGGAAATGCTTAGGAGTACCTTCTCTCCTCTTCTTTTGAACCAGCCAATAACCCATGTCTGCATCTTCTGTATCTCTGCTGAGGGGACTAGGAGAAGCTACTTCTGTTGGCAATGGTTTCTGATACAGACCTTTGCCCACAGAAAAACTGATGGAAGCTACCAAATAATTTCTTTTGTATCACTACAGAAAATTCACAGTTTATTTGGATGGGACTCAAATCAACTTTGTTTTAGTCTTTAAGAAGTATTAGAGTTTTAACTGTGCTTCAGATAAAAATGATCTATTTTTATAATATTTTCATATTGTTATATGATGTTTGTACTCTTCAGTTAATGAATTTGATGGTATTTTTGTCCTAATCTTACTTTTATGGCATAATTAAATGACATGGTGAATTTTTGTATTCCACTTTTAGGCATATTTTATTGATGATCATCTTTGTCATAGATGAGGGTTATTTGATAGAAATGTATTTAGTCTCTAATGCTTTCTGATAATAGGAAGTCTGTCTCTAAGAAATGGCAGCTATCCAATTTTTTATCCCCTTTTAAAAATGTATCACCTTACACCAAATGCAGAAAAAACATTGAGATTTAAGACTACTTTTTAATTACATGATCAAGCATGGAGCTCTTGCTATATGCAGGCAATAAGGAATGTGATTTATTTTTAATGTAGCAGAAGTTCCATTGTGTTGTTCTTTGACGTTAGTAATACACAATGGAGAAAAGACCTCCTTAGTGATCATTCAGATGTAAGATAATGTGGTAAATTTTGAATAGAATCAAAGTTTCTGTGTTAGGTGGATTCGTGAACATTGTCTTTGGCCATTTGCTGATTCATAACTTTAAAAAAATATTAATGCATTTGAGAATATTCAGAAATTGGAAAAAATATTATCTATCAAATACTGGACTAAAAAAAAGGCACACAAAAAGCTAAAACAAACCAGGTTCTCAGCTGCTGGAAATTATGCAGTTGTTTTGATAGACCAATTTTTAACCAAAAGTCAAGAATTACAATAACTGGAAGGTAAACTGCATCTTTACTTCTCTGATGACCTTCAAAGACTTGTATGATAAGATAATGTTATGTGTATAGCACCTGAAAGAAGTTTTTAGATAGAAGTTCAGTAGCTTTAACTGGATTGCATCTTAACATACAAATGAGATCTTGTTCAGACCTTGTGGATATAAGGAAAGTAATTTTTCACAGAAAAGGAGGATAAACACTGGACCACATTGCCCAGAGAGGCTGGGGAGCCTTCAGCCTTTCTTATATTTACTGGACAAAGCTCTGAGTGATCTCATCCAGCTCAGAAGCTGGCCATGCTTTTTATGGGGGTTTGGACCAAAGATGACTGAGGGTCTTTTTCAACCTGATATTTTCTGAAGCCTATGGCCAGCTGCATTTTTTCTTTATATATATATATAAAACTGAACAGGTAATTTAATGATTAGAAGATAACATTTTTTATTATATTCAGAAGCAGGTGGGAATTTCAACAAATGAAGTAATGCTAAGAAATCTTCTGCAGTTCCTATTGCAGAAGGAAAATGGAACAGATTAATTGTCAAGTAACAAAGTTAAAAGACTGAATGAGTAACTTATATCTAAACAATCATATTGGTTTTGCTTACTGTGAGGATCTGAACTGTGATTTTGGTTTATTTTTGAAACATCCCTTGCATTTACTGAGGCTAGAACTGGTCCTGCAATATTCAGGGAGGATTTCTTACTACATTTTTTGACATAGACCTTTAGTTTCTTGAAAAACAGAACCCCACCAGTAAAAGTGTGAAAAACTGTTGTTCGATGTGACCAAAATGTCCGAAAATTCCACCCCTACCTACAGAAACCAAAATATGGACCTTGGTATCATGAACATCAACAACACAGCCTATTGTGTATGTCGGATGGTTTCTCTGTTACTCATCTTTTTGTTTGCAGAGAGTCTCAAATAATTATGTGTCCATTCTAATGATAACATCCATTTAATCTATTGTTACAGAACAGAATGGAAAAGGTAGCTTTTACCTAGGCAGATCACATCACTGTCTCCTGAGGCTGCTGCTGTCCTGATACTTCAAGGAAATTCCTTTCATAGGTCCAGATGCTTTTGCAATATTATTCCTGAAACCAAGAGTATTTTTTCAGTTGAAGCAATTACTCAAGGAGACCTAGTTGCTATTTATCAATGCGTTCAAAGGAAAGGATAACAATTAGTGTAAAACGGACAGTTTTAAAAGTTAATTTTTCTATGGTATGTACTATAAAAGAGAAAGTTAACTTTATCTGACTTATAGAAAAAAGAATAAAAGATGCATTGGGAATTGTTATCTACATATCTGTTTGTAAATAGTTAACCCAAGGGACATGGGTTGAGCTTGGGGATCAAAGTTAGTCATTTGT
Organism: Manacus vitellinus; assembly: GCF_001715985.3. NCBI lineage: Eukaryota > Metazoa > Chordata > Aves > Passeriformes > Pipridae > Manacus > Manacus vitellinus. The sequence goes on along the minus strand of NW_021940517.1, from coordinate 4,601 downwards.
CATCAGACAGAAAAGGCCCTAAAGGTTATATAAATGGTCAAAAGTTTACACAAACAAAGAGAGTCAGCACTTGACCAATTCAATGTTCAGTAATTGAGGGGTTTAATGTTATTTTATTGCAAAATTGTTTGAGGGATCCAAAAGACTTCCAGTTAAAGTTTCTAGAGTAAACTCTCCCCTGTGCATACATTGAAATAAAAGCATGACCAAAGGTACATCTCTAAATCCAAATCTAATCTACTTACTGACCCTTGGAAAAGCTAGACTTAATTTCAAATTCAAATATTCATTCTTTTCACTTTAGACAAGACAGGTCTGTCTAAAATGGCATTATTTCTCCAGATTTCTGTTTATATGCTTGTATGTCAGCTTTGTTACAACTTTGATGCTGAGAAAAACTGTTGCAAAACTGGGTCTCCACAAGTATTTTATTTGGACACTACCTGAAGACATTGAGACAAAACAGATCACAACCTAAAAGATAGATTGCTTCATTAGGGAAATATTAAATGAGTTTCCTGCTTAGTTTTCCAACCCAGAGGATGTGTTGCCTAACAGTGACTGACCCTGACCTGCAGATGCAGAAGCTCTGAGGGAATATGCCAAGATCCGAATTCCTTCCTGA
>NW_021940517.1:0-3241 GCF_001715985.3 Manacus vitellinus | reverse complement strand
TTATTTCTCTGGAATTCTGGCATGGAAGATTTTGCTTTCCCATAAATTTTTCAGTCCCAATTAGTACAATTTAGGCATCAGATAACTAGTAGGTTTTTATAATGTGAATTATTTTTGACAGCATAAGAAAGTCAAAATATGACTAAATGTATTTAAATATATTAACATGAAAATGGGGGGGTTATATGCTAGAATCCAATGAACATGTCATGATACTGATTAAATAAGCACATATCATTTCAGTTTATCTTCTAGAATGCAAGGAGGGAAAAGGAGTGGATTACAGAGGAACAGAAGCCAAAACTCAGAAAGGTGTGCGATGCCAGAAGTGGGCTGATAATTCCCCACATAAACCAAAGTAAGGCCTTTTAATATCTGTTTATATATTTTTCTGAAACATTGTTAAGCCATGCATATGTGCTAATTAGTCTTGTAAGCAATTTGTTTGGTATTAGAAATCTTCTTATAAAATATTTTTGTACCTATCTAGAATAAGATATTTCTCTAATCTGAGTTGTAACTCAGAGACCTCCAAGTGGTGCTACATGATCAATAGAGACATTGTCAGCCTTGGCAGTTGCATTTAAATTTTGTGGTCCTTACATGAGCAAAATACCAGATAGGCAAGCATGTGGTTCTGCTGAAATAAGAATTTACCATTAATCTCACCAGGACTTCTCTCTTCGCCATAGGTATAACATGTGGCAGATGGGATAGAAGTACATAATTTTACCAGTGAATCCACAATTAACATGGTAGTATTTCTTGCATTTAATGAAAAACACCTAATTGGTTTTATTTAGTAACATTCTATTCAGAATTTATAGTATTCAGACTACAGAGGACTCTCACATTCAGCAAATATCTTCTCCTTGCATCTCCCAGGGAACATGTCCCAGAGGAAACTATTCACTACACGCTACATGGTATCTTGACTGAGCAGTAATTGCTGGAAACCAAATAGTTAAAGTAAATGCAAGTATTAAAGACATGACTGGCCTTAGAGCCACTGTATTTCCTGAGGTCTATTGCTATGACACTTCTAACTCTTCAGCAATGGCACACATTAACAATTAAGAGACCTCTAAACACCAAGATCTACAAAACAGTCCTCAGATAAAGATTTAGTTTTTAGAGTTCTCAGCTGAAGAATTGGGACACTTGCCTTATTCTGTAATCCCATTTAATTCTGTTCTAGTTATACCCCTGAAAAGTATCCCAATGCAGGACTGGAAGAAAACTACTGCAGAAACCCCGATAACGACGAAAAGGGACCCTGGTGTTACACAACAGACCCTGATACCAGATTTGATTACTGTAACATCCCTGAGTGTGAAGGTCAGAGTACACATACTAACTTCTTTCCATTTTTGCAAGATGTGTTTTCAAGAATGTGAAGTTACTCAGATACTTTTAGTTTTAATTGAATATTTGTTCCAAACTTGAGTTTAGTTCAAACTGAAACTTTCCAAAGACATTTTCGACACCAAGAAGGAAGATATCAAAAGACTCTCAAAATAGCTATTCAAAATCTTTTTTTTCCCTAGATAAAAAAATGGTATATGAGTGTAGTCACATATCATAGTCTTAGAATTCAACCACATGACAGTTGCTAGTGCAAAACTCAACAAAACATGACAGTAGCAAGGCATAGATTTTAAAATACCACTTAGTAGTTTAAATTCAGCTCTTTTAAAAACTATAGTCTATTATGTTGACTTTTTTTAAATGAAGAAGTATAAATGTAATCAACTAGCTAAAGGCATTTTACCAAGGAAAATAAGCTTTTAATTTTCAAAAAAAAAGACTGTTCTTCAGCTTTGTGCTCTGCTCAGGCTCTTGAGCTTCATGTCAGATGAGTATGACTGTTTATGGACCAATTCCTCCAGGGCTTTCTGTTTCTCTTGCTCTCATTCTGCATTGTTCCTACAGTAGAGTGCATGCACTGCAGTGGAGAAAACTATCATGGAGTAGTTTCAACAACAGAGTCTGGGCTTGAGTGCCAGCGCTGGGACTCCCAGAAACCTCACTCTCATGGATACCTCCCAGAAAAGTGAGTCTGATTCTGTGATGGTCTATTTATTGTTCATAGTGGTCTGAAGACCACCCTGAACCTGACAGAATAATTGTTACAGCCATTAGTGACATATCTTAAAACTTATTTTTCCTGTTCAGTTTTCCAGAGAAGGATCTAAAGATGAATTATTGCCGTAATCCCGATGGTGAACCTCGACCCTGGTGTTTCACTACCAGCCCAACTAAACGCTGGGAATATTGTGACATTCCTCGTTGCAGTGAGTCTGACTTCTAGACTTCTAGATACAATTACATCTAGATACAAAGAAATCTAGACAGCTTCGAATCAGGGTGGTGCAAGGACCTAGAACAAACAGAAGAGGCTCAAAGATAAAGGAAAGAATAAAAGACTGCTGAATTTTCTCAACAGTGAATTCTTTCAGTGAATTAATCACCTTGAAATGAACCTTTGATAGCTCTTTTGAGGCTAGACTTTTTTGTCACAGGTATTTCTAATGGTTTTGCATGGTCACATTTCCCTTCCTTGATGTGTTTTTCCATGACCAGGCATTTCAGCAGTTCTGGTGTTTCTTCTTGGTATTCCTCTTTTCAACAGCTTCACTCTTCCTGAAAATCCTTTGGCTTCTGTTTTGCTCTTCCAAATCAATTCTCCACCTTTTCAGTTCTCTTTTTCTCTAAAGGCCTGTGGCTTGCCATGATACTTTTCCTTGGGACTTCTCACCAGACCTCATCCTTTCTGTCTCTCACTACTTAAGAGTACTTCTCTTTTACATCTGTACCTACATCTGTATGTATCACTGATGGGCCTGCCCCTTTCACCCCAGTTTTCTTCACAGTATTACCACTTGCTTACTTTCCAGCTGTGTTCTGATGGGGCTGCTGGCACTTTTATATCCTGGCTTTTGTATCCTGTAATGTATCTGGCTCTGTAATGTATCTCCTGTAAAGGGGCAGATGCAAATGGTCTTCTGGTCACTGGACTGCTTGTGAAGAAGTTAAATGGGAGAATGAAAAGTTAGGAAATATATCTTTAGATCTTTTCTCTGCCTTTTGGGCTTTTCAAATATTGTGATATTTAAACTTGCAAAGAAAGCTAAAAAGCCCATGTAATTATAAAGTTCAAAGTGTTTTGGTTAGTTGCTTTGGGTTTTTTGCTGTCTAGAAGGCACTGATTAATTTTAGTTCATTTTTCTGTAATAGCAAC
>NW_021940516.1:0-11326 GCF_001715985.3 Manacus vitellinus | reverse complement strand
CCCAGCCCTGGGAGGGCTGCTGTGGGGAACTGAACTGCAGCTCAGCCAGACCCAACCCAAATATCTATGGCACATATTGTATAGAGTCCATCCTTAGGTGTTGTATGATAGATCTGTAAGATATTCCAAATAATAAGCAATAATCAGGCAAGTGTCCTCCTTAGGGACACACACACAGTCCCCCAAATGCCTGCCTGGGTTTGTTCCCTGGGGATCTCTGCAGCAGCAAGCACAGCCCCACACTGACTGCTCTGGGCTGTGCAGGTGTTTGTGGTTCTGCCTGTCTCACACACACCCCCAACCTTGGGATGGATCTGGATGTCAGTGGATGTGATATCACAAGGGAGCTGTGATGTCACAGGAAGGATGTGATGTCACAGGGGAGGACATGATGTCACAGGGATGATATGATATCACAGGAGAGATGTGATATATGATGGATGTGACGTCAGCTGTTGTGACACTTCAGGGTCTCATGGAACCAAAGGAACCCTGGGACAGTTTGGAACCTCATGGACTCAAGGGCCTATTGAGACACTGCGAAGGTCATGGAACCAGAGGAATTCTGGGAGAGTGTGGAACTTCATGGAATCAAAGGGCCATTCTGACACTGGAGGACCTCCTGGATCTGAAGGAAACCTGGGAGACTGCAGAATCTCATGGAATCAAGTGGCCAGTGTGACACAGGGGACCTCATGGAAGCAAAGAACCCTGGGACATTTTGGAACTTCATGGAATCAATGGGCCATTGTGACACTGGGGAACCTCATGGAATTGTGTGGCCTTTGTGACATTGCAGGACCTCATGGAATAAAATGAAGCCTGGGACACTGGGAAAACACATGGGATCAAGGGGTGCTTGTGACCCTGCAGGACCTCATGGAACCAAGGGAAGCCTGGGACACAGAGGAAACTCGTGGAACCAAGGGGCCTTTGTGACCCTGCAGAATGGCACAGAATCAACAACCCATTGTGACACTGCAGGGCTTCATGGAGCCAAAGGAATCCTTGGACACTGTGGAACCTCATAGAAACAAAGGGCCATTGTGACACTGAAGAACCTGATGGAATCAAGGGGCCATTGTGACACTCCTGGGCCTTGTGGATCCAAAGGAATCTTGGGATGCTGTGGAACCTCCCAGAATCAAGGGGCCATTTTGACACCGTGGAACCTCATGGAATCAACAGTCCATTCTGAGTCTGCAGGGCCCAGGGAAGCAAAGGAATCCTGGGACACTGTGGAATCTCACAGAATCAAGGGACCATTGTGACCCTTTGGAGTCTCATGGAGATGAAGAAGCCCTGGGAGACTGGAACTTCATGGAATCAAGGGACCATTGTGACAGTGCAGGTCCTCATGGAAGCAAGGAAAAATGGGGACACTGTGAAAACTCATGGCATCAAGGGGCCATTTTGACATGCAGGGCTTCCTAGAACCAAAGGAAGCCTGGGACGTTTGGGATCTTCATGGAATCGAGGGGTCATCAGGACACTGCGGAACCTCCTGAAAGCAGAGGAACCCTGAGACTCTGCAGAACCTGACAGCAGAAAGGAGCCATCGTGACACTGCAAAACCTCGTGGAATCAAGGGGCCACTGCTTCACATCTAGGTCTCATGGAACCAAAGGAAACCTGGGACACTGGGGAAACTCCTGGAAGCAGGGAGACCCTGGGACACTGTGGAGCCTCACAGAATCAAGGGGCCATGGGGACACTGCAGGACCTTCTGGGGTCAAAGGAACCCTGGGCTGCTGCAGAACCTCACGGAGGTGGGAAGCTGCTGTGTGGGGGCCCCCACGACGAGTGGCTGAGGCTGCTGAAGGAGAAGGTGAGTGAAGCCAATTTGAAGAAGTGGAAGCCGTGGGCAACGCCACTGAGCCCCCTTGCCACGGTCAGTTACCACGGCAACCATCATACATCCAACTACTACAGTCAGTTACCATGGTAACCATCATACATTCCCATTGCTATGGTCGGTTACCATGGCAAATATCATAAAGTCGTGTTGCTACAGTCGGTTACCATGGCAACCACCATGCATTCCTGTTGCTACAGTCAGTTACTATGGCAACCATCATACATTCTCATTCCTACTATGGAAAACATCATAGTTACATTGCTATGGTTGGTTACCGTGGTAACCAGCATACATTCCCGTTCCTATGGTCAGTTACCATGGCAATCATCACACAGTCCCATTGCTATAGTCGGTTACCATGGCGACCAGCATACCTTCCACTGGTATGGTCAGTTACCATGGCAACCAGCAGTCTTCCCACTGGTACAGTCAGTTACCATGGCAACCAGCATGCATTCCCGCTGCTATACTCAGTTACCATGGCAACCGTTATACATTCCTATTGCTATGGTCAGTTATCATGGCAACCATCAGACATTCCTGTTGCTACAGTCAGTTACCATGGCAACTATCATACTTCCCACTGCTAGGGTCAGTTACCATGGCAACCATCATACATTCCCATTTCTACAGTGGATTACTACGGCAACCATCATACATTGCCTTTGCTACAGTCAGTTACCATGGCAGCAATCATACATTCCCATTCCTATGGTCAGTTACCATGGCAACCATCATACATTCCAATTGCTACGGTTGGTTACCATGGCAACCATCATACATTGCCATTGCTACCTTGGTAACCGTCATAGAGTCCCATTGCTATGGTCAGTTACTATGGCAACCACCATACACTGTACATTCCCATCACTATGGTCAGTTACTATGGTAACCTCTTGGTTCCTCTGGGAGAGAAGCAGATGCAGATGAGCCTCCCTCTTGTCCACCAACCTGCCAGCTGTGCTCTAAAGGCCTGTGTCCCAAGGGGTGTCTTCACCAAGACCCTGCACAAACCTCTGGGACTCTTTGCATCCTGTCGTGGGGCCTTTCCAGTGAATTCCAGGATTATCAAGCCAACTTGAATGGGCTCTTTGTCTCACACCACAAGGTCACCCAAACCACTCTCTCCTCTGACCCTCAACCAGAAAGATCACCCAAGTTGTTCATCCCCTAGAGCAGCTCCACAGCTCCAAGAAGCTCCTTCCCGCTGAGGACACCTCTCCCCTGCTCTTTCTCTCCTGTGTCTCCTTGGCCTTCTCTCCCAACCCATCACAGCCCTGCAACCTGGGAACTGTCTCAGCAGGCCTGGGCTGTTATTGCCTGCAAGTGGAATGAAGAGAGACTTGGGGCTGCAGCTCCTCCTGCCTGTGCCCCACACGCAGGGCATTGGGGCCTGTCTGGCTGCAGCCCCTCAGTGGGGGCACCGGGGTAAGAACAGACTTGCAGTGGGGAAAGCTGCTCTGAAAGCCCCGAGAGCTGGGGTGTGCAGAGGCTTTGCTGACAATGGCCTTGGGGGTGGACGTGCTGGGACTCAGGCCCAGGGGGAAAATCCCAGGCCTGATCCCTGAGGAGATCAGCACATGCTGCTGAAATGCTGGGGGAGAGAAGAGCCAGCAGGGTGAGGAAACAAGTGTGGACAGCCTGGGCTGATGTGCTTTGGACTCGTGCCTGGCCCGGCCTTGGCTGGGCAGAGAAGGGACAGCCTTTGTGTCCCTGCAGGGCTGGGATTCACTCCCTGCCCCAAAGGCCCCCAATGTGTCTGAGAAGCCCTGGGTGGTGCCTGTCACACAACTGCTGGGAATGGGGAGGGGGTTCCTGCACAGGCCCTGTGCTGTCCATGGCAGCTGCTGCACTTGTGCTGCAGAGCCCTGGCACCTCCCCTGGCACTACAGGCCCCTCTTTGGCTGTTCAATCCAGGCTCAGCTGCCCTGAATTAGGTTCAGCAGTGAAGGGATGTCCAGGAGACAACTGCCACTGTACTCTGAGGACATGTAGAAAATACCCTGATAAAGAACAGGAGAGAGACCTCTCTCCCTGTGCCACCTGACTCCATTTGGTCACCTGAACACCTCTAGGGGCTGCCCTGGACAGAAGGAACAGTGACAGGTTCCCCTGTCCTACATGTGGGCCCCTTCTGCCACTGAAGTTGGCCAAAGCAATGTCCCAGCAGCCTCCAAGAAGATCCCACAGCTGCTGCCCTGTCCCTAGGAACTGCTCCATTGCAGCCTGCAGTTCCCAGCAGGAATCTCGGTCACCTCTGGCCCCTCAGAAGGAACCAGGGCTTTGTGTCCCAGCAGGTCACTCCTGGCTTTGGTCTTCATTCATTGCCATGGGAGCTGGGACAAGGAGTCACCTGCAGGGGCCTGTTTTGGGCCCACTGAAGTGGGGCAGGAGGAATCCCAGCCCATGGGGGTTGTGGAGGGTGCTGAGTGTCCTTCTGGCCCCAGGTCTGCAGAGCCACAAGGAGACACCTCTGTTGACTCAGCTGAGTCCCTTCCCTCAGTGCAGGTGAAGGAGATCCCTCCTGGGCACTGTCTGGGTTTCCTGTGTAATGATGGGACATGAAAAGGGGACTCTTGGACTTAACTCTGTGTCTGTTTGGAGAAATGACAGTGCTGAAAGAAGTGTCTGTGCCCAGCTGAGAGAAGGTACATCATTATTTCCTTCAGCTGTATGCCAGCAGGTTCCCCTGGAGCCCCAGGGAGACCTGGAGGGAGCCCAGAGGGGCAGAGAAAGGGCTGCCTGGGGCTGTTGCTGTGCTGCTGAGCTGGTCCGGGCTCCTGGCACACAGAGAACACCTGGCAACAAAGAAGAGCTTCAAAGAGACAGCTCTGCTGGTGAGCAGCTCCTCTGCACAGCCCAGCAGGGCTGAGTGCACTGCCTGCAGCACCCAGGGCACAGGAGAGAAGGCAGCCCTTTGCCACGGTCAGGCTGTGGCTGCAGAGCAGTGCAGGTGAGTTCCTGCAAGTGCCTCTCCCAGCTGCCAAATGGCAGCAGTGGCAGGAGCTGTCAGGATGGCTCTGCTGGATTTGCTGGGGTGCAGCAGGAGAAGCTGCTGCAGAGCAGGACTTGCTGCTGCCCCCTCAGAGGCCCAGGGCCAGAAGGTTCCCTGTGCCAGGGCTGGCTGTGGGGTGGGAAGGTGGGGGTGCAGCCAGGGGTGCCCAGGGCTGTGGTGCAGAGCAGGGTCCTGCCCCCAGGGCTCTGTGTGCTGGGGCAGGGACTCTGCTGCCTGCCAGGGTCAGCTCTCAGCTCAGCCAAGGAGCTGCCACGGGGCTGGGGGAGAAGGGCTGTGGGGAAGGAACAACTCCTGGGAGGGCAGGGCAGGGCAGAGTCCTTCTGATCTCCAAAGTGTGCTGCAGGGATGAGGGCTGGTCACAGCTCCAGATCAAAGCAGGAAATTTCCCAGAAGGTATTTGCAAGAGGCACAGACAGACAGGTGGTATTAAAGAGAATGAACCAGTTCTTTCAGTGTTATACTCTGGGTTGTCTGGGTGCTGAGTGTGACAGAGAAATTAATCTCTGAGCACAGGAGGAGACACTGAAACTTGAGCTCTGTTAGATTAGAGGGTGCTGAACCTGAGAGTATCAGACATCAAAACTGTCTTACAGACGCATCAGTGTCACTTTTCCAGCCTCCTCAGGGTTGCTCTGACATTGCCATCAGAGCCTGCCCAGCCAGAGATGCCCCTGGGCAGTGCCCTGTGCTGCTGGGAGGGCTCTGCAGGGCAGAGCTGAGCCCCCAGGGCTGGGATGGGCTCTGGCAGCACTGGCAGGGCCCAGCCCTGGGCCCAGGGAAGCAGCTGCTGGCAGGGACAGCTCCAGGCAGCAGAGCCCTGGGCAGGGAGTGGGGGGCAAGTGCCCCCAAGGCCTGGGGGAGGGGGTGTTCAGGCAACTCTGGGGGCCCTTCCCTGCAGCTCTGCTGGGCACTGTGTGCTGGGCCATAGAAATGAGGATTCCTGCAGTGGAAAAGAACCTTCCCCAGGTGTGATGGTAAAAATAGAAAACACAGGTACAATTATTCTAAGGTCAGACTAAGCTTCTGCTCTGCAGCCCCAGCTCTTCTGAACCATGGGTGTAGAGAGGGAACTTTTGTATTCAAGATGTGTTACAACTGACATTCCTTGTGTGTCTGAGAGCTCTACCAAAAAAGTTATATGTCACACCACAGCAGAGTAAAACAGACTCCTTGACAGTGAATTTGGTGACATTTGACACATTGATTTCTTTTAGAAATTGAGTGGCTTTTTCACAGAGGTCTGTCTCAACTGTTCCCTGTCCTTTCCTTTTTTTGATAGGACCTATGCTAAGAAATAACAAATGTCCAACAGCAGCTCCCTCACCCAGTTCCTCCTCCTGGCATTCTCAGACAGGCGGGAGCTGCAGCTCCTGCACTTCTGGCTCTTCCTGGCCATCTCCCTGGCTGCCCTCCTGGCCAACGGCCTCATCCTCAGCGCCGTAGCCTGTGACCACCACCTGCACACCCCCATGGGCTTCTTCCTGCTCAACCTCTCCCTCACAGACCTGGGCTGCATCTGCACCACTGTCCCCAAAGCCATGCACAATTCCCTCTGGGACACCACAACCATCTCCTACATGGGATGTGCTGCACAGCTCTTTTTCTTTGTATTCTTCCTTGGAGTGGAGTTTTCCCTCCTCACCATCATGTGCTACGACCGCTACGTTGCCATCTGCAAACCCCTGCACTACGGGACCCTCCTGGGCAGCAGAGCTTGTGCCCACATGGCAGCAGCTGCCTGGGCCACTGGCTTTCTCAATGCTCTGCTGCACACAGCCAATACATTTTCCCTGCCCCTGTGCCAGGGCAATGCCCTGGGCCAGTTCTTCTGTGAAATCCCACACATCCTCAAGCTCTCCTGCTCACACTCTTACATCAGGGAACTCGGGCTTCTCTTGTTTTCCATCTCTTTAGTATTTGGTTGTTTCATTTTCATTGTTTTCTCCTATGTGCAGATCTTCAGGGCTGTGCTGAGGATCCCCTCTCAGCAGGGACGGCACAAAGCCTTTTCCACCTGCCTCCCTCACCTGGCTGTGGTCTCCCTGTTCCTCAGTACTGCCACATTTGCCTACCTGAAGCCCCCCTCCATCTCCTCCCCATCCCTTGACCTGGTGGTGTCAGTTCTGTACTCGGTGGTGCCTCCATCACTGAACCCCTTCATCTACAGCCTGAGGAACCAGGAGCTCAGGGATGCCTTGAGGAAAATGATGACTACATGTTTTTTGAGAAGCAATAAACTCCATCTTTTCTTCTGCAGAACACTCATTGTATAACTCATTTTGGGCCCAGCCTGCCTTCTAAAGCTTTTAATAGTGGTGGTGGGGATTTTCCTGTTTTTTTACTTCTGTTGATGTCATTAAGACTGAAATTTTATTCGTCATCCCATACAGAATTCACTGTCTATCTCTTTTTCTTTTTGACCCACAAAATATACAAATCAGGAATCATGCTTTGTGTGCATTTAAACAAAATAAAAGTTTGTGCAGAAAGATATTTGTCAAACATCCTCCCTGTGGTAGTTTGTACATGAGGAATCACAATCTCTGAGTGTAAGAAAGGACACAAATTCTTTTTTCTGGATTCTTCCTCCAAGACCTCCCTTGAAGCTGGAGGGTATTTCCATGTTTGCAGATGTAGAGAGGAAAAGAGTCCCAGCACTGCCAGGGAGCACCAGCACTGTGTCTGTTCAGAGCTGCTGTCTTTGCACTCCCACCCTCTCCTTTCCTGTCCGTGCCCAAGGCCTGAGTGCTCTGGCAGCTCAGTCACTGTCCTGCTGTGGGTCAGGCCTGTGAGCACAGGCAGGGACAGGCCCTGGGCACTGCTGGGACAGGGCTGGGCTCCACAACAGCAGTTCCAGCAGCAAAGGGGTTCCCCTCCAGGCACTTCCTGAAGGCTGAGGTCTTTTCCCAACACTGGTATCAAGAAGAAGTCCAAGGAATAGAATCTCAAAAGTCTTGTTGCTTTGCTTGTTTCTCATGGAGACAGTTCAGTGAGGTCAGGGACCCACTGGGACTTCAGGGACTGAGGGCTGGTTCAGATGTTGTGTGTTGGTGGCCGATGGCCAATTGAGATGACAAATGATCACCAAGTCACCTGCCTGGGGCTCTGCAGCTTGTGAGGGCTCTGATGGCAGGGGAGGACTTGTCTGTAGGAACTCAGGCAGTGCAGGAGAGCACAGAGGGTCTGCAGGGACAGCCCGTCCCATCCAGTCAGCAGGGAATGGAGCCCTGGAGCAGAATCCTGCCCAGGGTGGAGTCACCAGAGATCAAGTCCTAAATCTGCCTGTGAACTGGTAAAGGAGAGTTCTGCAACCCCAGGGGATGCACCAGGAACAGAGAAAGGACTCTGGCCAGTGACTCCTCTCACCCGCAGTGAACTCCCCTTGTGCCTCCCCAGTTCAGGGAGGGCTGTACCAGGGCCAGGGGTGGGCTTTCCAGGAGGGTGTCCTGAAGAACTCTCCAGCCCACAGGCTGCATGGAGTGGAGCCCTGCCCTGCCCTTTGTGCCATTGGAAACAGCCCATGGTCCTGCCCAGCCTTGTTCTTGCCTACTGAGCCTTCCAGGACTATGGCAGAGGGTGGAGAGGAGTGATCCCCATCCTGCTGGGTCTGCTCCCCACCCTGACCAGCATGGCCAGTGCAGGCTCAGCCCAGGGTGCCACAGCCCCTCCCTGTGCAGAGCAGCACCTCCAGCTCAGGGCCCTGCAGGGATCCCAGGCTGGGATCTGCAACTGGCCAAGGCAGCCTGGACACACTGACCTGGGCAAAGGGATGTCCCTGCAGAAGAGCAAGGCAGCATTTCTGGGCCTGCAGAGAGGAATCCATGGCACAGAGAAACCTCTTTCTGCAGCCCCCCCTAGGGACAGGCTGCTCTGTCCCTGGGCCAGGACTCTGGGCTGGGCTGGGCAGAGGGGCTGGCACTGAGGGGCACAGTCAGGCTGTGCTGGGCATCTCCTGGAGGCAACACCAGGGCTCCTGCAGTTTCCCTGACCTCCATTTCCTCCTGCCATGCTGAGTGTCCAGCCCCTGAGCTGATGGGGATACTGAGACTCCTCTGTGTGCCCCAGGAGCTGCTGTGCCCTTCAGAGGGACTGGGGCTGTGGGGGGAGTGCCCAGAGCTCTGCAGCACCCTGGGCTGGGCACTGCTGTGGGGCCAGACCAGACTGGGCTGCTCCACCAGTTGACCTCTATAATGAAACCACTTCTGATTTTCTCCTGAAGAACCATGAGAATATGTGTTGTGTCCTGAGCACTAGACTGGAACTGTGGGATAATAGAAAAGGTTTGGGTGTCAGGGATATTGAGAAGGCTGGGCAGTGTCACTGGGAGACCTCTCCCAAACACTTGGAAAGGCCAGAGCCATCCCAGAGCTTCCTGGGGCCTTGGTAAAGGCAGACATGGAAGCAGTCTGCAAACAGGGCAGCAAGGAGGGATGGCAGAGTTCCAGACTGCTCAGGCTCAGCAGGGAAGGGGATAGGTCAAGTCCTCCTGCAGCCATTCCCAGGCGGGGGAAGGACAAGGAAGGGATTGCAGAACCCCTGTGACAGGGAAAAGAAAGGGATGTTGTGTGCCCAGACTGTTTCAAGGCCTTTGACATGGTCTCCTGTGGCCTTCTTAGAGGCAGACCTTTGAGAGTTGGACTGGACAAGTGAAACATGTGGTGAGTGGGAAGCTGAATGACTGATGAGGGTCAAAAGTCATGGCACAAATTGCTCTTGGCAGCAATTCCCAGGTGACATCCATCAGGGATCAGCCCTTGACCATTGCTATGGAACATCTTTATTATGTCTCTGGGTAATGGGATGAAATGCACTTTCCACTCCTTTGTGGATGATGCCAAGTTGCAGCGAGTCTGTGAGAAACCTCGTCCAGTTAATGGTGACTTGGACAAAAAATGTGGTCAAGATGACTGAGCTGGATAAACTTGTCCTGCCATCAGGTGCCCAGCAAGACCCAAGACAATGAAGAAAAAACTCATGGGTCAGAGGAAAGGAAAATCAAAAGGGGGGAAAAAGACCAAACCTAACCAAACCAAACCCAAACAAACACAGAATGACAGAATATGCTGAGGTGGAAGGGACCCACAAGGCTCATCCAGCCCAACCCACCTCTCCCATTGCCATCTGCCCCCACCCCAGCAGGCTCTGGAGCAAAGCACGGCTGAGGTCCAGTCACAGCTCTGCTCTGACAGAAAGAACCTGCAGTCAGGGACAGGAAGAGAACAAAGTCTTGTTTAACCAGCCTGAGGAATAATGGGATCAATGACCTCCTCTGTTCCTGGGCACTTGAATGACCCTGTGGATCAGGTTTGGTAGCAATGAGGGGGCTGTAGGTTTCCCTTAGGGAAGAGGAGATCAGGAGTTGACTGTGTGTCAGAGAGAGCCAGTTTCAGGTGGCTCCAAAATGGACCAGGCAGTGCTCAAAGCTGAGCCAAAAAGCAATTCCAGAGGCACCTCTGTGATAACCCTTTGGAGAAAGGATAAAATCCAGGGTGCTGGAACCCAGAGAGGAGTGAGAGAAATGGGGGAGAAACAACCCTGTAGGTACCAAGGGGAGTGGAGAAGGAGTGAGAGAGCCTTGGTGGGCACCTGGCAGCCAAAAGCCAACCCCCCAGCCCTGAGAGCCACAGTTCAGCCCAGCACAAAGCTCCTTAAGGTCTGGAGTTTCTTTGCAGCAGCTTTTTGCAGAGCTGCCAGCTGGGCCATCAAAGGGGGTGTACATCTGGGTCTGAAACCTGTGTCAGCCTTGTCAGCCTTGGCTCCAGTAGAATGATGGAAGAGTTTTGGTAGGAAGGGATCTTTGACATTCATCAAGTCCAACCCTCTGCGATAAGCAGAAACATCCACAACTAGATCACATTGCTCAGAGCCCCATCCAACCTGCCCATGAATGTTTCCAGGGATGAGGCATCACCTCTCTTGGCATCTGTGCCAGTGTTTCACCACCCTCACTGTAAAAACTTCTTGGTTATATCTACTTCAAAGTTGCCTTTTTTAGTTTAAAATCATTTGTCCTATCACACCATATCTAGGTCCTACAAAATGTTTTTCCCCATCTTTCTTAGAAGCCCCTAAGGTGGTACATCTTCCCCCCATTCCCCTCAGGCCTGGTCGAGGATCTCAGGAGCTCCTGACAAGCCTTGACCAAACCAGCTGAGCAATGAAGAGCCCCTGGACTGGACGAGGGTGTGGTGAAGTGTCCCTGGACTGGACCAGGTGCCCCTGGATGATAAAGCTGGGAATAATTTGGTGTGGAACAGCTGGGGAACACAGGATAATGAGTCATCCCATGAAAGCCTTGGAATATTCCCTGACTGAATCGTAACCCAAATGGAACAGTTTGGATAAAATTCCTAAATAGTTTGGAAACTCCAGTCATTCCTGACACCAGGATGGAAATTCAGCAGATAGCTGAAGCCAGTCCCCTTGGGAGCCCACAACCAGAGGGGCTGAGG
>NW_021940515.1:9049-11282 GCF_001715985.3 Manacus vitellinus | reverse complement strand
TGTCCTGGGCTCATCCCACAGCGTGGGCAGCAGGGCAGGGGGGTTCTGCCCCTCTGCTCTGCTCAGCTGAGACCCCCCTGCAGTGCTGCCTCCAGCTCTGGGCTCCTCTGGCTGTCTGCAATGCACCCACCCGCAATGGCAATGGCTTGGGGGGATTGTCCTGTATGATGGTTTGAGCCACCACAAAAATCCAAAATCGAATTTCCAGGCTTCCCCCACCCCTTCCCACAATTTTATCTCAACACCGAAGAGAAACTTTCAGACAGACACCTCTCTGGGGGGCAAGGAAAGTATATACATTTATTACTATGCAAATAAATACTATACAAGCTAAAACAACTATATATATATTAACTTCAGTTATTGTGCCTTGTTCTGCCCATACAACCCTTGACCAAAAGGGTCACTCTGTCTTTCCTGGACTCACAGCACTCCATTTTCATGGCTTAACACCTTGGAGAGGGCCCAGAGATGGCCCAGGAAGGAAGGTGGGGGGGGGACCTCGAGCACATGAGCTGTGTACAGAGGCTCACAGGTGTGGAGACAGAGGACAGAACAGGAGTAGCCTGGGAGGGCTTGAAGGGTGGCCTCAGAGATGCTGGAGCTTTCCTTCCTATTGGAAAACAGAATGAGAAAGAAATAATGCCACAAGGGCAGCTGGGGAGGTGCAGACTGGACAGGAGGAGAAAGGAATTTCAAGTCAGGAGCAGCGCTGTGCTGCAACACAGCTCTCCTGACTCTGCCTGTGCACTGAGCCTTGGGAATGCCCAAAGCTCTTCCCTCTCTCCATAAAAGGTTTGGTTCCTCATTATCCTTCGGTGTTGGGGGGCACCTGGAATCTGGCAGGGGCAGGGGCTGCTCTGTTCGGCCTTGGGCTCCTCCAGCTTCAGCATCACTGGATGCAAACACTGCCCCTCCCAATCCCCTGAGCTGTGCACAGAGTGTGTCCTGATTCTCTCCAGGGGCCTCCTGGCATTAGGATCAGCCTGAGCAATGTCACAAGCAGTGTGGGCTGTATTTGCTCCTGGTATGTTTTATTCCATTAATCCAGGTCCTGGGAAATGCATCAATAGTCAGGAGACAGAGGAGCTAACTAAAAAACTAAACTTTTATTGGAATAAAGGGAAGAGTCCCTTCTAATACTCGAGAGGATCCATCAAGAAACACATTCTGTTCATGGACCATCTGTCAAGTCCCTTCTACCTCGTGTTTGGAGATCTCTTATTTGAATATGGTTGTGAAGTGTCTCTTTTTTGGGGTCTTGTTCATCCCTGTTTAAACAAGAGGCTGGATTAAAACTTTGTCCACTTTGGATCTCTATGTCATTTTGTTTCCTTAAACAAGTTCTGTACTGCAATGATCGTGCATTAGTCATCCATTTTTAGAGGCTTTTTCTTTTAACAGTGCCGTAACCTGCTGTGGGACTTTAATAAATGTCCTCCTGTCGTTAACTTTCTAGCCTCAGTTACCATTTGGGCAGTAGCAGCACAGCTTTGGACACAGTGGGGCCCTCCCCTTACTGCTGGATCTAGAAGCTTGGAGAAATAGGCCACTGGCCTACGAGAGCCACCGTGGTCTTGTGTTAGCACTCCTTTTGCATGTCCCTGTTGAACATCTCCATAGAATTCAAATGCTTTGTTCAAATCTGGAAGAGCTAAAGCAGGGGCTTGGATTCATTTCTTTTTCAATTGTTGGAAACTTTCCTTCTATCAAAAACTGTCCTTCTCAGCCAGGGCCCACTGAGCAATTTATCAAGGGTTCTGTTGTGGTGGGCCTGTGACATCCCTGGCAATCCATCCCCGTTACTCTACTGCTAAACCAATTAGGACTGTAGTACAACTTTTGCAAGAACAGTCTTATTATTACTTATACCAGGCAGGAAGTTTCCAGCACAGGATGAATTGTCTTTGTTTGTCTCCTTTATCTTGTGGTTACTTCACATGTCCTTGGAGGGCTCTAAATTCTGGATTCCATGTGTCCAGATTTTAGTTCCCCCAGGATTTCTTCATTGAAGCTTCTCATGGTTAGTTTGAAACTTAAAGTTTCAGTGATCTCATGATCAAACTCTGACAGTAACTGTCTGTGAAAACAAGCTTGGCACCAAACTGACTGAAGTGGGAAATTTCTTGATCGAGGTGTTTGTTCCCTCTGGAGCCTCCTTTTGCTACGAGGGGATTTCTCTGATGGTTCCCTGTTGGCTTCCATTATCCCAGGAGTCCCTGGCTCATCTCTG
>NW_021940515.1:0-2114 GCF_001715985.3 Manacus vitellinus | reverse complement strand
CTGAGGTGTTGGAGAGGGTCTGTTTGCCAGGAGGGCTGCCAGAGGACACCCCCTTGTCAGGCCTTGGGGCCACTCCCTGGGCTGCTGGACCTTCCTGGAAGTTTCCCCACTGGAGCCTTGTCTTGCTGCCTGGCTGCTCTCCAGGACTCTGCCCTTCCCATGTCTTTCCTAGTTGAAATCCCTCCTTCCCAGGTTGGCTCAGACACCTGTGTCCCATTTCTTGTGTCTCCCAATCCCCTGCTGATCTCCAAACAGGGTACCATGGTTCCTCTGGAAACTCATTCTCTGTCTGATATGTGCCACAGTCATTCAAGCTGTGCTTCCCAATCTCCATCCACTTCCAAATCCATCCAGCAGCCCATGGGACAGGAAAATAATGCTCTGGTTTAGCGCTCTGCCTACGAGGGTGTGAGAAGTACTTTTAGGAGTCTCGAGCTGGGGATCAAAGGGTCTGGTGGTGAAAACCTGTCTTGGGTTCTGAAGGCAGAGGAAGGTTTGCCTGATCCACAGGGAATCCCAGGTGTCCCTGGGTTTGTTCCCACCATGATACAGACGCCCGTCACGGCTTCAAAGAAGTAAAAATACCCTGAGAAGTGGTTCCTGAGAACTGTCAATGGCTGATTGTTGTGTGACCTTCCGGGGCATTTGTTAAGGGTTGGGTTTCTCTCTTTCCAGGGCACTGTGGGGCCAGAACAGATCTGTTGTGGGGCAGCTGGGGAAACATTCCAGGCAACTGCCTTGACTATTTGCTCTGGAACTTGCCCAAGGAGGCGGCAGTGCCCAGGAAGATTTTCCTCTGGACTGTTTCTGCTTTGTGCCCCATTTGTTAGAGACCAGAGTGTGCCAGGGGGGGATTATTGCCCAGAGGCACATGTGCCGTGACATCATTGGTGTGCTGAATTCGTCTGGACAGGAATGAAGGAACTGCCCACAGGGTCATCACTGAGGAACACTGACGCAGGAGAGGCCCAGGCTGCCTTGGAGATGCCAGTCAGGGGCAGGGCACTGGACACCAACTGAACATGTGCCAACAGCCTGGGGTTAACGAGCTGGGCAGGCTGGGAGGCTCCCAGGGCAGGTGGGTTGGCCAGTCAGCTGCAGGAGCTGAGTGGGAACCCCACTGCCTCCCTCGGGGCTGTGTCTCAGCACATGTCCCAGCGTTTAAGGATGTCTTCCCCTCTCCTACCGACCACTGTCTCAGCCAGGAAGAGCTGACCTTTTCCTGCTCCAGGGAAAGGCTGTTGGTGGCACAGCCCAAGTGTCACCCCGAGGTTCTGTCTGTGGGACTGGGGCTTGGCCATGAGGGAGTGGGAGGGGGAACCTCCCTGGAGACTGGAAGCTCAGGTCCAGAAACTGGAAGGAAAAGCAAAGGCCAAAAGCATTTGTGCAGGAGAACTCCTGCTCCAGTGTCTGTTGGGCAGAGGAGAAGGGCTGGTCAGACTTTTGACCCTGCTCAAGGTACTTCTGCTTTGCAGTAACAAACCCCAGAAATCAATCCCCTGAGCAGGAACAGGGTCAGCCTGGCCTCAGAAAGGGGCCCTGAGGGTTCCTGGGATGTGTGGGATCAATGGCCTGGCACATCAGCCCCACGGGAACAGAAATCTCTGCTGGGCACTGGTGCAGAGTGAGCTCTGAAACAGCCCGTGACAAAGGGGCAGAATCCATCTTTTTCTCTGGAGGGATGGGAGGATCCCATGGAGTGTCTGTGTTGGAGGCTGAGGATGGTCTGATTGGGAAGGAGTGGCCAAAGCTCCCTGGAGGCTCCGTTCATCCTTGGTAGAGAACAACTCCAGAGAGAGTCTGTCAGGGACCCTCATGGAACCAGTGGGCTCTTGGCAGAGCTGCCTGGAGAAGGGAGAAGATTCAACAGCTTGGGTCCCTTGCCTGGGTCCTCAGAAGAGACTTCCCCTGTGGGGATGCAGCAGGTCAAAGGGCACCCAGTGTGCCAATTACCACTCTGACAGATGGCCAAGGACAATATCACACCCACCGGGACTTCCTGATTCCCTTCCATGAGCTGATCGGTGACTGGAGAGCAAAGGATTGTTCAGGAAGGCTCACTTGCCCTTTAGCAGTCCCATCTGGCCAGTGCAAAAGTGTAATGGGGAGTGGAA
>NW_021940514.1:11086-11896 GCF_001715985.3 Manacus vitellinus | reverse complement strand
CAGGGGAGGGTCAGGTTGGCCATGAGGAGGAATTTCCCCCTGGAAAGGGTGTTCAGGCCTTGGCAGGGGCTGCCCAGGGAGGTTTGGAGTGCCCACCCTGGAGGTGCCCAGGGAAGGCCTGGCCGTGGCACTGAGTGCTCTGGGCTGGGGACAAGGTGGGGATGTGGCACAGGGGGGACTGGATGGGCTGGGAGGGCTTTTCCAACCTCAGTGATTCTGTGATTCCTTCAGTTGAGTGGCCCCTCCTCTGTCAATCCCCAAAGCACCAAAATTTAGCAGCTGCCCTGGGTACAATCTGTCCCTTCAGCTCCTTGGGGTGCCCCTTGTGTTTCAGGGTTTGGATGTTGTGCTTGGATGAAGAAAAGGAAAACAACTGGTTGTAGGTGCAAACTTGCAAGAACAGCTCTGGGCAGGTGGGTGTTGACCTGCACAGAAATGTCTTCCAGCAGGTCAGTGTTTTGCCTCATCAACTGGGAGCCAGTGACCAACCTCCCTTCATGCTCACGTGTCCCCTGGGGCACCTCGTGGTCACTCTCTGCTTGCTCACCCCCCATCACACACCCTCCATTGTCCCACGTCACTTCTGATGACCATGGCCTTGCTGGTTACTCAGCTCATCCAGGCATGCAAATGGTTCACTCCCCACTTTCATCCCCCCCAGGGCACCACAATTCCCCAGGAGCAGCTGGGCTGCACATCCCAGCACTGAAGGAACTCCAGGAGACTCAAGGTACAATGCAACACAAACTTTAATGAGTGTAAAGACAGAAACAAAGCAGGGAGGGCTGGCAGGGACCCAGTCAGGCAGCC
>NW_021940514.1:5673-7074 GCF_001715985.3 Manacus vitellinus | reverse complement strand
CTGCCTCACACAGGGCTCGTTGCAGCTGTTGGCCAGCGGGGTGGGGCCGCAGGGACGGCACAGGTCGTAGCAGGACATGGCTGGGGCTGGCAGACCTGGCACAGAGGGCAGGGACAGCACAGGCAGAGCGTGAGGCACGGCCTGAGATCCTGCTCGGCAGGAGGAAGAGCAGAGACTGGGAAGAAGGGAAAGGCTTCAGGAGGAAGAAAGGATCAGGGACCCCATCCCCTCAGTTTCCCTACAAAGAGAACCCAACACCTTCTCCCACCTCCTCCCACCAAACAGAGAGCTCAGGAGCAGATCCAGGTACAAAGCTCTCAGCAAGAGCTGCACAGGGCACGGCCAGAGCTGAGGCCAGAAGAGAAGCAGAAAGAGGAGAAAGACAAGAAGGCAGCAAAGGCTCTTGCTGCTCACCTGGTTCACCGAGGAGGAGAAGGCAGGAGAAGTGGATGAGGAGCCTGCAGTCGGACGGGCTTTTATAGAGCCCCGCACAGCCCCGGGCCCAGAAGCACCTTTGCCATGGAACGTGTTTACCAAGCTCATCTCCCATGCAAAACATCCCAATTACAGAAATGGGGACACTGAAAAGTGCCTTTTCATTTCCCTGGCCCTGCCATGCCCAGTCAGCCTCCCAGGCTCCTTTCAAGTGACACTATTAGAGGCCAAAATGTTCCCAGGGGCCAGGACACGTCAGCACGGGCAGATGAGGCAGCGGGTGCCGAGTGTCCCATTTCTCCAGGTGAGTCCAGGCCCTTTGCCCTCCAGGAGAGGCTTCTCATAATGAACAGGGCATGGCTTCTGGCAACTCTAAAATAATAGGCCAGGCTTACAATGTGTTTTCTGTGGCAGGAGTCACCACATCCATTGCTTAAGCGAATACCCAACTGCAGCAGGGCTGGGTGTAAACTTCCCTGTCATCTTGGACACTCTGTAAGGTTTCAGAATCAGGAATTCCGCATCAAGAGAAATCCATATGCTCTTCTCCCTTCCTTGCCTTCATTGGAGACCCCCCAGGATTCTCCAGTCAGCAGGAGAAGGATGTTTGAAAAGCAGGGACAGTCCTCTCCACACTGAGACTCTCCACCACCTCCACCCAGCACCAAATATCAGTGTTGGAGCTTTCCAGCACTTCTCCATCCCCAGCTCTACAAACCACTTCTGTGGGCCTACACCCTGACTCAATAACAGGCAGTGGAAAGAGCTTGCAAAGCTCTCCATGAGACATCAAAACTCCTCAGAAGGACTCATGGGCTGGGAAAACACTGGAGGCAAGCAGACATCGAGATCACTGGTTCCACTGCCAAGCACCTGGGCACACTCAGACATGCAGCTCCCAGCTGGCCCATCCCACAGGCAGCACTGATGGTGAGGGGCTGCCTGAAGGCTCTGCACTCTCTCATC
>NW_021940514.1:0-1318 GCF_001715985.3 Manacus vitellinus | reverse complement strand
CTCCAGTGTGCACAGCAGCTGAGTGGCATTTCTGGAGCATTTGCTGCCCATCTGCTCCAGGCTCCTGTCCCTTCAGGACACAGTGACACACAGGGAATGACTCCTCACCACTTAATGCTTCTGCCCACAGGACTCTTCTGGGGGGGATCAGGTGCTTCTCCTGCTCCCTTCTAACCCCAGGAACAGTGCCCAGGACGTGTCACTGACACTGCTCATCCCTTTGGGATGAGGGGGGATGATTCCTGTGTGTCAACCCCCCTCCCATATTCATGTCCCCCCACCCTCCTCATCACCTTCTCCTCTGGCAGAGGACTCACTTCCCCTTTACTCAGTTGCCCCGGGTGCCACCATCCCTTCAGCTCCTGGGGGCCCCCTCTGGCTCCAGGGTTTGGAGGAAGTGCTTGGAGGAGGGGAGGGGCAGGACCAATTCCAGGTGGTAACAGACAATCACAGCCTTGGGCAGGTGGGTGTTGACCTGCACAGAAACATCTCCCAGCAGGCCCATGGCTTGGCTCAGCAACTGGATGCCAATGACCAACCTCCCTTCTTGCTCACGTGTCCCCTGGGGCACCTCGTGGTCACTCTTGGCACTGTGACACCACACCACACACCCTCCATGCCATGGCTCATCCAGTGCCTCTGGTCTTTGGGGTTGCTCAGCACATCCAGGGGGGAGAAAGGTCCATCACTGGCCTTTAATCACCCACCCACTTCCCCTCCAGGGCATCACATTCCCCAGGGAGCAGCTTGGCTGCACATCCCAGGACTGAAGGAACTCCAGGAGACTCAGGACATAATGTTGTGTACATTTTAATGAGTTTCAAAGGAGGTGTCAACCTGCACAGAAATATCTTCCACCAGGTCAGTGTTTTGCCTCATCAACTGGGAGCCAGTGACCAACTCCCTCCTGGCTCACGTGTCCCCTGGGGCACCTCGTGGTCACCTCACACAGTCCCACACACCCTCCCCTGCCCCGTGGCTCCTCCAATCCCCACACACCTGGAGGGTGCTCAGCTCACCCAGGTGTGACCAGTGGCCATCAGTGGCCTTTAACCACCCACCCAATTCCCCCCCAGGGCACCCCAATTCCCCAGGAGCAGCTCGGCTGCACATCCCAGCACTGAAGGAACTCCAGGAGACTCAAGGTACAATGCAGCAAAAATTTTAATGGCTTTAAAGACAGAAACAAAGCAGGGAGGGCTGGCAGGGACCCAGTCAGGCAGCCCTGCCCAGCAGTGGGACACACGTCTGCCTCCCACCCCCACGGGCAGAGCGCCAGGAGCAGGACCCCGCTCCGCTGGAGGCAGGAGGGACCCCC
>NW_021940513.1:9153-11377 GCF_001715985.3 Manacus vitellinus | reverse complement strand
GGGATTGGGAAGGTGGGAATTCTCCCCCCCCAGGACACAGGGGGAGGGTTAATCCCAGGAAATCCCGGTATTCCCGGGATTCGTCCCTATGGAATGGGGAGGGAGTTAAAGGTCAGCGAGTTCCACCCCCGGGGGTCTCTCCAGGGGGGATTCCTACTCGTGGAATTCCCAAATTTCCCTCCTCTGGGATTGGGAAAGTGGGAATTCCCCCCCCAGGACACACCCAGGAAATCCCGGCATTCCCAGGATCCATCCCTATGGAATGGGGAGGGAATTAAAGCTCGTCCCGTCCCACCCCCGGGGGTCTCTCCGGGCTGGACACCCCCAAAATTCCCCCCTGGATCCCAAATTTCCCTCCTCTGGGATTGGGAAGTTGGGAATTCCCCCCCAAAAATTGGGAATATTGACCCCAAAAATGGGAATATTAACCCAAAATTGGGAATATTGACTCAAAAATTGGGAATATTGGCCCAAAAATTTGGAATATTAACCCCAAAATTGGGAATATTGACCCCAAAAATTGGGAATATTGGCCCAAAAAATGGGAATATTGACCCAAAAATTGGGAATATTGACCCAAAAATTGGGAATATTGGCCCAAAAATTGGGAATATTAACCCCCAAAATTGGGAATATTGACCCCAAAAATTGGGAATATTGGCCCTAAAAATTGGGAATATTAACCCCAAAATTGGGAATATTAACCCCAAAATTGGGAATATTAACCCCAAAATTGGGAATATTGACCCAAAAAATTGGGAATATTAACCCCAAAATTGAGAATATTAACCCCAAAATTGGGAATATTGACCTAAAAATTGGGAATATTGGCCCAAAAATCGGGAATTCCAAGGATTAGCTCCTTCCCACTGGATTTTCCAGACCCTCTGGAGCTCAGGGAGCCACGGGGAGGGTCCAGACCCCCCTTTTTCCCCCCTTTTTCCCCATTTTTTGGGCTCCTCAGCCCCCCTTTTCCCGCAGGATTCGGGCCCCAGCAGCCCCCTGGTGATCCTGAGGGATTCCTGGAGCCTTCCCGCTCTTCCCCCCGGCCGGAGCAGACCCAGGACCATCCGGATCATCACCAAGGACCTGGTCAGGGAGTTGATGTGAGTCCAAATCCGGTCTGGGAGGGGGAAAAAGAGGGGGAAAAATCGGGTTGTTTCGCCCCAAAATGTGCTGGGACGGGCTCTGTGCCAACGGGAAAGGGTGAAATATTCCCAAAATATTCCCAAACCGGACCTGGGACATCAAAAATCAGGTTATTTTGTATCCAAATATCCAAATATCCCAATCTCCAAAAATCCCAATACCCCAATATCCCAATATCCAATATCCCAATATCCCAATATTGAAATATTCCAATACCCCAATACCCCAATATCCCAATATCCCAACATCCCAACATCCCAATACCCCAATGCCCAATATCCCAATACCCCAATACCCCAATATCCCAATATCCCAATATCCCAATACCCCAATATCCCAATATCCCAATATCCCAATACCCCAATATCCCAATATCCCAATATCCCAATATCCCAATACCCCAATAACCCAATATCCCAATATCCCAATATCCCAATATTGAAATATTCCAATACCCCAATACCCCAATATCCCAACATCCCAACATCCCAACATCCCAATACCCCAATATCCCAATATCCCAACATCCCAACATCCCAATACCCCAATACCCCAATATCCCAATATCCCAATATTCCAATATTCCAATATCCCAATACCCCATAACCCCAATATCCCAATACCCCAAAATCCCAATATTGAAATATTCCAGTATCCCAATACCCCACTATCCCAATATCCCAATACCCCAATATCCCAACACCCCAATACCCCAATATCCCAATATCCCAACATCCCAATACCCCAATGCCCAATACCCCAATATCCCAATACCCCAATACCCCAATATCCCAACATCCCAATATCCCAACATCCCAATATCCCAATACCCCAATATCCCAATATCCCAATACCCCAATATCCCAACACCCCAACACCCCAATACCCCAATATCCCAATATCCCAATACCCCAATACCCCAATGCCCAATACCCCAATATCCCAATACCCAAATACCCCAATATCCCAACATCCCAATATCCCAACATCCCAATATCCCAATACCCCAATATCCCAATATCCCAATACCCCAATATCCCAACACCCCAACACCCCAATACCCCAATATCCCAAT
>NW_021940513.1:4801-6171 GCF_001715985.3 Manacus vitellinus | reverse complement strand
GGAGCAGAAGTACCAGGAGGTTCTGGCCCGGCTCCGGCGCCTGGAGCAGATGAGGAGGGAGGATCGGGAGGTGGGGAGCAGGGAATGGGAGAGGGAGGCTGGAAAAACGGGCTGGGAAGGGCTGGATGGGCCTTTGTTGTTTTCCATCCTTCCCTTGGCGTTTTCCATCCTTCCCTCGTTCTTTTCCATCTTTCACTTGGTGTTTTCCATCCCATTTTCCATCTTTCTCTTATTGTTTCCCATCCTTTCCTTGTCATTTTCCACCTTTCCCTGATGTTTTCCATCCTTCCCTTATTATTTTCCGTCTTTCTCTTGTTGTTTTCCATCTTGTTTTCCATCCTTCCCTGGTTGTTTCCCATCCTTCCCTTATTGTTCCCCATCTTTCCCTCGGTGTTTTCCATCCCATTTCCATCCTTCCCTTGTCATTTTCCACCATTTCCTTGTTGTTTTCCACCTTTCCCTTGTTTTCCATCCCATTTCCATCCTTCCCTGGTTGTTTCCCATCCTTCCCTTATTGTTCCCCATCTTTCCCTTCATGTTTTCCATCCCATTCCCATCCTTCCCTTGTCATTTCCCATCCTTCCCTTGGTGTTTTCCATCCTTCCCTTGTTTTCCATACTTCCCTCATTGTTTCCCACCCTTTCCTTGGTATTTTCCATCCCATTTCCCATCCCATTTCCCATCCCACCCTTCCCTGATTATTTCCCACCCTTCCCTGGTTGTTCCCACTCTTCCCTGGGTGTTTCCCATCCCATTTTCCATCCCATCCCTCCCTCATTGTTTCCCATCCTTCCCTGATTATTTCCCACCCTTCCCTGGTTGTTTCCCATCCCATTTCCCATCCCATTTCCCATCCCATTTCCCATCCCATCCTTCCCTGGTTGTTTCCCGTCCCATTTTCCATCTTTCCCTTGTTGTTTTCCACCCTTTCCTTGTCATTTTCCATCTTTCCCTTGGTGTTTCCCATCCCATTTTCCATCCCATTTTCCATCCCATCCTTCCCTGGCTGTTTCCCATCCTTCCCAGGTTATTTCCCATCCCATTTCCCATCCCATTTTCCATCCCATCCTTCCCTGGTTGTTTCCCATCCTTCCCTTCTTGTTTCCCATCCCTCCCTGGTTGTTTCCCATCCCTCCCTGCTTGTTTCCCATCCCATTTCCCATCCCATCCTTCCCTGGTTGTTTCCCACCCTTCCTTGGTTGTTTCCCATCCTTCCCTGGGGGTTTCCCATCCCATTTTCCATCCCATTTTCCATCCTACCCTTCCCTGGTTGTTTCCCATCCTTCCCTGATTGTTTCCATCCTTCCCTGATTGTTTCCATCCTTCCCTGGTTGTTTCCCATCCCATTTCCCATCCCATTTTCCATCCCA
>NW_021940513.1:0-936 GCF_001715985.3 Manacus vitellinus | reverse complement strand
CTTCCCTCTGGATCCTTCTCTTCCCTCTGGATCCTTCTCTTCCCTCTAGATTCTTCCCTTCCCTCTGGATCCTTCCCTTCCCTCTGGATCCTTCTCTTCCCTCTGGATCCTTCTCTTCCCTCTAGATTCTTCCCTCCAAATCCTTCCCAAACCTTCCCTCCGGATCCTTCCCTTCCCTCCGGATCCTTCCCTTCCCTCCAGATCCTTCCCTTCCCTTTGGATCCTTCCCTTCCCCCCAGATCCTTCCTTTCCCTCCAAATCCTTCCCTTCCCTTTGGATCCTTCCCTTCCCTCCAGATCCTTCCCTTCCCTCTGGATCCTTCCCTTCCCTCCAGATCCTTCCCAAACCTTCCCTCCAGATCCTTCCCTTCCCTCCGGATCCTTCCCTTCATTCCAGATCCTTCCCTTCCCTCTGGATCCTTCCCTTCCCTCCAGATCCTTCCCTTCCCTCCAGATCCTTCCCTTCCCTCCGGATCCTTCCCTTCCCTCCTCAGGGCCACCGGGATGCCCGACAAATACTGTGCCCAGGTGGAGAGGAGGGCGGGCGACCACCTGCGAGCTGCCACCGCCTAGGGAGGGACCAGCTCCGCCTTTCCATGGATTTCCACGGATTTCCATGCATTTGGGGGGTCCAGAACCGGCTTTCCCTGCATTTGGGGGGTTCCAGAGCCGGATTTCCACGGGTTTGGGGTTCTGGGTTGGTTTGTGGGGTTGTACAAGAGATGTTTGTGGGGTACACGGGCTGTTCTCCGTCCTTCCACGTGGGGTTTTCCATCCTTCCCTTTTTGTTTTCCATCCTTCCCTTGTTTTCCATCTTTCCCTCGGTGTTTTCCATCTTTCCCTTGGTGTTTTCCACCTTTCCCTTGATGTTTTCCATCCTTCCCTCGGTGTTTTCCATCCCATTTTCCGTTCTTCTCTCAGTGTTTTCCATCCTTCC
>NW_021940512.1:11816-13440 GCF_001715985.3 Manacus vitellinus | reverse complement strand
CTGGGCTAGTGGGAGGTGTCCCTGTCCATGGCAGAGGGTGGCACTGGATGTCTTTCACCATCCCTTCCAGCCCAACCCGTTCCAGGATTCTGTGCCTGCAGATTCCAGAAGTGACAGCAGAGATCCACACCAGGAGCTAACACCCACATTCAGGGTGGGGAGGAATTAAAGGGAATCTCCTGTTAAGGAAGCAAATACCACGGAACCAGTGTTTCTGGAAGTGCCCCTGACTTTCACATTTAAGAGACCAGGGTTGTTTTACAACCTGTAAATGGACTTTGGTTACCTCAGGCTGTCCTTTCACCGAGTGCTGTCTTGGGAAACAGGGCTGCTCTCATTGCTAGAGTTTAAATACCTCTTGTTTCTACAGTCGAGTGCAACAATAGTGTTATTTTAACAGAATTTCAAGATGGATGTCTCAGGTACCCTTCCCTCCTCTGATTTTATATGGATTTTTTCTCTGACTTGTCCAGGGGGAGAACAGTTTGTCTGCAACGTGAATCAAGAAAAATTTTGGCAGGCATCCCTGTGGAAAGGGCACTTCAAAATCTGATCCACGTGAAGTCTTTGGCTATGCAGCTCTTTAAAGTGAGAGAATAGATTGAATAACAACTTCTACTTGCAGATTTTTTGGCTTAAAATATATATATTTTAAGCAAACTGTTTCGTAGTTAATATTTTATTCTTGATTTCCTTTTTTTTTTTTTTTTAAAGAAAGGGTAGATTTTGATGTGCTTTACATTTATCCTGTTGAATTCTTTTGTTCTTAGTTCTCAGAGCTATCTGGTGTGTTTCTAAATCTTGCCTTCCTTCTTATATTACATATGGAAGAGCTCTGAGTTTAGGAGGAGGACTATATATGGAATATACTCACGGAAAGGAAAATAAACCCAAACCGAAAATCCTCGTATCCCCTTTGGCTCCAAATGGTGTTTTTAAACTATGGTAGAAAAGTTTCAGGTCTGGATCCAAGAGCAACACAGCAGTTACTCCATGAGATGGCTGCTCTGCCGTGCATAAGACACACGTCCTGGGGTCGCCCGCAGGACGGGCCTGGCTTTGGTGCTGTGGAGGAAAATTAATGACAGACAGATGTTTTACCCAAAGCACTTCTCTATCTGCATCAAAAGCTGAATTGATGCTGTCTCTGGCAGCTCCTGGAGCCAGCAGAGCCGTGTTTCATGTTGGTGCCAGGCCTGGTGTCGGAGGCGCCGGCAGCTCCGCTCGCGGGGAGCACTCACTGCTCCTTGCCTTTGGCACTCACCTACGGGCTTGCCACGATGTTCCTGATTGCCAGGAAAGGATTTTTGGGTGCTTTTGATGTAATCCCCTCAGAACCTCCCCTTTCTGGATGTGTGAAATGGGGTATTTTTGAGATAAATGTGCTGTGTGGGTTTTTTCGGGCAGCAGGGGTGCTGATGACACTGTCAAACTTGAGCTAAGGGTGTGAGTAGTAACATAGAGTGGGAAGGGACCCACAAAGATTGTGGAGTAGTCCAGCTTCTAGCCTTGCCCAGGACACCCCAACAATCCCACCCTGTCCCTGAGAGCATTGTCCAAACCCTCCTGGAGCTCTGGCAGCCTTGGGGCTGTGCCCACGGCCCTGGGGAGCCTGGGCAGTGCC
>NW_021940512.1:0-976 GCF_001715985.3 Manacus vitellinus | reverse complement strand
TTCTCTGGGCAACCTGTGCCAGGGCCTCCCCACCCTCCCAGGGAAGGATTTCTTCATAACATCTGCCCTAAATTTCCCCTTTCAGTGGGAAGCCATTTCCCCATGTACTGTCGCAGTCTGAACATATAAAAAGTTCATCTCTTTCTGTTTTATAAACTACTTCTCATCCCTGGAAGGGGCTCCAAGGTCTTCCCAGAGCCTTCTTTTCTCCAGGCTGAAGACCCCCAGCCCTCCCAGCTGTCAGACACACTGTGTTGGTGTTGCTGGTGTTTCCAGAGCAGTACATTGTTCGAGCTGTGTGGGATGTGCCCCAACATGGAAAATGAGCAGGACCTGGTGGGTCCTGCTGGTGCCCTATACCCTCATCTGTCCAGAGGTGCTGGTCACTCACACAAAGCTCCTCCTTCTGTCTGGGGAGATAATTGGATTGCCTTCCCTCTTCCTTCCTGGAGAACAGGACTTGATACAAATTTCCTCTGTGCTTCTCCATTGTTAAGAAACCCTCAGTCTTGCAACTCAGAGCATGTATCTGACCTTCCGAGGCCGTGGGTGACATTAATAAAACATGAGATATGGGTCCCTGCTCTCCCCTTTCATTACTTTCAGAGGGTTTGTTGCTGCAGTGAAGAACCAGCAGGTCCTTTGCACTGTTGCTCATTACCAGGAGCACGCGTTGGGAGGGGGAGGTGGAAACCTGGCAGCACAAACTGTGCAGCAGGGAAGGTTTCTCTCATTTCCAGGCCTTTTCTGCAAGGAGTAGGGAAAGGCTGATGAACAACATCTTGGCTTAGCCCATTGTGGCCGGGGTTGAAGCACCTGAGGGTGGCTCTGGGCTTAATATCAAATATTTAGTTATCACTCCTGCTTGGTCTGATGTGAGCCTCTCCAAGGTCACCAGCCTCTGGACTGAGAGAAATCTCTAAACCCTATTTTTTGCCAGCTTTTTCAGTAAGATCAGTCCAATGCAAACAATGGC
>NW_021940511.1:4118-6503 GCF_001715985.3 Manacus vitellinus | reverse complement strand
TCCTTTTCTCCAGGCTGAGCCCCCCCAGCTCCCTCAGCTGCTCCTGCTGCTCCAGCCCCTTCCCCAGATCTGTTCCCTTCCCTGCCCACACTCCAACCCCTCCGGGTCTTTCTTGCCATGAAGGCAAGAGGGGATTTTTGAGGGGCCCAAAACCAGACACAGTTGAGGTACAGTCTCAGCTTGAGCATCACTGCCCTGCTCCTGCTGCCACACCATCCCTAATCCAGGTCAGGTGCCCTTGGCCTCTTGCCCTCCTGGGCTCATGTTCAGCCTCTGACCAGCACCTCGAGGGCCTTTCCCCCTGGGCATCTTTCCAGCCCCTCTGCCCCAGCCTGGAGCTGCAGGGGGTTGTGGTGACCCAAGGGCAGGACCCAGCACTTGGTCTTGTTGAACTCATTGTCCTCAGCCCATGGATCCAGCCTGTCCAGATCCTTCTGCAGAGCCCTCCTGCCCTCCAGCAGATCAACACTCCCACCCAACTTAGTTTCCTCTGCAATCTTACTGACTTGATCCCCTCAGCCAGATCACCTATAAAGATGTTAAAAGGGACTGGGCCCAACGGGATGTGACACCATTCACCACAAGTACCTGATGTAATACAATTTAACTGCTCCGGCATGTGCACAATAGGACTCTAGTTCCTAGAACACAGCAAGCAGTTAAACTCAGGAATTGCACAGGGAGTGTATTTTTACCACTGATTAGAGCAGAAGTGCATATGTTTCTTTGTAGTTGCTAGAAACATGAGGGAGGATCTGAGTAACTTAACAGTGGGAGGGGGATAGGAAACAAACTATGACTATTGCAGTTAGCAAAGGAGTGGAATTTGGAATGCTGGCAGTAAATAAATGAATCAATAGAGAGTAATGATCCTTGTGAATTTATTCCTGCAGAATGATTCCACGCTTTTTGTGGGTTTTTTTTTGGTTTTTTTTTTTTTTTTTTTGGTCCTAAAGGATACAGAAAACTGTAGCTCATACTTTTATCACTGACATGACCTCTCAAGGCTATCAGTATTTCAGAGCTGGGTAACACTTCAATCGCAGTGAAATACTGGAGGTAGCACATATGGAATTCCTTTGGTGTACTCCTGTGACTCCAGAGTGCAGCAGAACTGGCAGTCTGCATTGTTACACTTGTCATGAAATACATGAGAAGTGTTCTGTGCAGGATCATGGGGGGTCATGGCATTTGCAATCAAAAAAAAAAGAAAAGGAAGAAGAGAATTTAACCTCACACATAAAAGCTGTTAGAGGAAAGAAGTTTTGTGAGTCTCCATAAATCCATTACAGCTAAAGTCTAAAATTAAAGACAGTATTGTAAATGCAAGTCTACAGTGCTTATTTGGAGAATTAAAAATGAATGTATTAATATTTACAGCTATAGCCAACTACTGCCATGCATACTCCAGGCATACTTTTGAATTTGGATATATTTTTTCTAATTGCTTATTTGTTTAAACAAACAGATGTAAATACTTAAACATTCAGCCTGTCTTTTCATAACAGTTATGGATAGGTCAAACTAAGGGTACAGAAGCTGCTTACAGAGGAAAGTGGGGGAAAAAAAAGCATGGACTTAAGTGCCTGTCATCAAACCTGCCTCACAATGCCAAGTTTTAGATACAGGTCAGATGGAAAAACTGAAATCATACTCTTTCTGAGTCAGTAGTTTAATGACCTGCCACCAGGGCACTGATTTTCTTCACAGGACTTCATATAAGATCATAGAATGGCTGGGTTGGAAGGGACCTTAAAGCTCCTCTCATTCCACCCCTTGTCACGGGCAGGGACACCTTCCACCAGCCTCACCTGCCTTTCACAAGAATCTCTTGTGAACTTTAACAATAGAATCTAAACTCACCCACCAAGCAACCACATCACCAAAACATCTCACACACAACGAAGGAAACAAAACATGCTCTGGATAATCCAGGCTGATTGTTCCCAATGAACGTTAGCAAGGGGGAATGGCTTCACACTGACAAAGAGTAGGGTTAGATGGGATATTGGGAAGGAATTCCTCCCTGTGAGGGTGATGAGGCCCTGGCACAGGTTACCCAGAGGAGCTGGGGCTGCCCCATCCCTGCAAGTGTCCAAGGCCAGGTTGGACGGGGCTTGGAGCAAACTGGGCTGGTGGAAGGTGTCCCTGCCCAGGGCAGGGGGTGGGATCTAGATCATCTCTGAGATTCCATTCCAACTGAAACCATTCTTTGAATTTGCCTCACTTCAACACAAGGAGATACTTCAGAAGTGCTGTAGGAGTTGCTTTCTTATCCTCAGCCAAATTTGTCTGCTTGTAGCGCTCCAGAAAAGCGTCACTAACACTGAGAACCCATTAAAGCAGTGCTCAGAAATAGGGAATAATTTACCATTGCCTCAGGTC
>NW_021940511.1:0-2828 GCF_001715985.3 Manacus vitellinus | reverse complement strand
CACCATCAGTCTCGTGAAGGTGCTACTGCAATCTAAGTAGGTGTGATCCTTAAACATAATAAAAATCCTCTATTACTTCTTCATATTGTCAGATGGCACTCATGAGGAAAATGTTTACTGTACAAACAGAAGCTTGTTTACCAGTATTTTACAGTTGTAACACTTTCCCTTTGAAACAGCAAAAATAAATACCTCAGGTAATCTGGGGAAGCTCTTTAGGCACAAATTTCTGCTGAATAAGAGGGGCGTTTTCTTTCCTTTTTTTTTTTCTTTTAATTCTTTTCTTTTTTTTTTTTTTCCCTTGAAAGACTACAGGAGTCTAATTTTGGACTTAGACTTTAAATCTTAATCTTCAAAGAATGATTTAGAATAGTGTGACTGGAATGAAAGATAGTTGGGTCTCTGTGTGCATCTTCCCACACACCCCTCCCTCTCCCTTGGGATTGTCTCTCCTGGGCAGTGTGATTTGTCCTGAGATAAGAACCCCAGGTGGGAAGTGTCCCAAGATAAGAATCCCAGGTGGGAACTGCAGGAGGAATATAAAGAGGGACTGTGCAGGAGGTGAAAGCAGAGCCAGGTATTAAAAAACCAGTTTCTCCCTACCTGTAATACGGATTTTTTACAGAGGGTTGATGCTTGGATTCCAAAGGGTCTGTGCCTGATCACTTGTTAATTCATATTTGGCTGTTAATTGCTATTGAAAATTATTACAATTATTTTAAAGTTGTATTCCTATTAGCAAATCAATGACTGTGTTAGACATGAGCCCAGTGACTATCCTGGCCTTCCAAACACACTGGAGTGGTAAACTAGAAAAGGGTCAGGAAGGAAAAAAGACCAGGAGAGGAAATCAGCAACTGGACTGGTCCATAAAGAAAGAAGATATTAAACCATCTTGCCTGATTTTCTCTGCTGCCGTTAATTTTCTTGTTAACAGTTTTATACAATTTTATACAAGGGGACAGATTTCTTTAGGAAGCTGAAGGAATGATGGCATATCACATCTTGAAAAATTATGGAAATATTAATGGATCAGTGTAAAGAGTGAGAAATTCAGATCATTAGAATAAACAGACCCAAATTCCATCTTTCCGCATTCACAGTATTAAGGGCAAGGACAGTACTGCAACACTCCTGAGAAAAATACTTTCTCTGCTTGTACTTGCCTAACTTTTTCAAACATAATTTTATTATAGGAGAAGCTCAATGTTCACTATGGAAATATGAACATTATATGAAAGGAATGAGAGAATGGATTTCCTGTTCTTTCTGTTTGGAAAAATTGAAAGCTTGTTCTTGAAATGATCACTGACTTCCTTTAGAAGTATGACAAACTTCAACAATTTACATCCATTTTCCTAAATTATTGTGTCACTTAAAGCTCGTCAAATTGTTATTTTTTACACACAACACACACAAAAAGAGTTGCTTTTAGAGATACACTCTGTCATAGGCTAAAGGCATAACCAGAGTAATTACATATTACACATAACATACAACAGCATCACTTGTTAACACCTGTAGATTTTCAAACTTGAATATGAATTCTGCTCTGAAATAGTTCAGGATTGTTTAGATGTTTGCTCTAAAGTATATTTTCATTAGAAAAAAAAATTAATTTTCAAGTCATATAAAGGAAATACAACAGATACGTGGAAAAATCTTTTTCTTTTTAAATTCTTTTTTATTTCACCATTGTCTTAGTACTTGTCTGCTCTCTCTTGAGTCAGTTTGAAGCACTAGAAAAACCTTACCCCAAATCTGTGTCACTTGGAGTGATTTGAGAAGAATTTTTTTTCTTTTGTCTAAACTAATAGTAAATAATGCCTGGTTACTATATAGTGGATATTTCAACAGCTCTCAGTGCACATTGAAGAGAATTTGATTGTTATTACCCCATTTTACAGATGAAAAATCTTAATCAAAGAGAAGAGACTTAGAAAAACGATTTCAAAGGTCAGTGCCAAGAGCAGAAATCAGTCTCCTGGTTTCCACTGTGCTACCAGATGGTAAAAAAACCAGAGTCTAGTGCAGGGCTACCTGCTCCCCTCCTTCTGTGATACCATTCTTCCTCACTCAGTCTTGCATTTTCTTTATCAGTAGAGCAAAACCTCTGACTTTTCTTCATATTCTTTTGGTTTTCCACGTTCTTTAGGGGTAGGTCCAACTGTGTCTTTGATATGTGCTCATCTCTGGTCATAATTTTTGAATGTGATGTGTTGTAAAATGGTGAAGGTACAAACTAGGCATGTAGGGAGAAAGTAGGCATCTCTGATAAGACAAGATTTTGTTCATTGTTACTGTATGGGGTGACTTGAATAAAACGTAAATTAAGTGCATTCGATGGACCATGCGTTGAAAAATGTCTCCCAGCACACTGTATTTAAAATTTGCATTTTGAAAACAGCATCTTGTTTAGGGAAAGAGTTTGGGGGTTTGTATGTTGCTGGAAACAAAGTTCTGGTCTCTGTGGTGTAACTGCTGTAGTGGAAGATCACCTGGGAACTCACTAATCCGTGTTTAGTCCCCAGGGCAGCCTCAGGCCTGGGTTGTGCTGCACACACAACTTGGCCTTTAGATCTGTGCTGGGCTTGGCTGCAGGGGAAATGTACCCAGTTCAGGGTGAAAGGACAGGCTGTGGGCTTTTAGTTAGTGCTGATGATTCCACCAGCTCTGGGTCCCTGCTCCTATCCAAAAGAGCAGAAACAGGTCCTCACGTGAGCATCCTTTCCTTTTGACAGAAGGAGCGAACAGAATGGTTTTTGTCCAGGACGTGCTGTAAGAACACAAATCCCTTTGCCCAGACAGGCTCTCCATGGCATGCTGTG
>NW_021940510.1:9838-11310 GCF_001715985.3 Manacus vitellinus | reverse complement strand
AGGTATAAAAGAGGGGTAATAAAGGTATAAAAAACGAGGGTAAAAAGAGGTATAAAAGAGGGGTAATAAAGGTATAAAAGGAGGGTAAAAAGAGGTATAAAATGGTGGTAATAAAGGTATAAAAGGAGGGTAAAATAGGTATAAAAGGAGGGTAATAAGAGGTAAAAAAGGGTGGTAATAAAGGTAGAAAAGGAGGGTAAAAAGAGGTATAAAATGGTGGTAATAAAGGTATAAAAGGAGGGTAAAATAGGTATAAAAGGAGGGTAAAAAGAGGTAAAAAAGAGGGGTAATAAAGGTATAAAAGGAGGGTATAAAGAGGTATAAAAATGGTAACAGAGGTATAAAAAAAGAGGGTAATACAAGGTATAAGGGAGTGGTAAT
Organism: Manacus vitellinus; assembly: GCF_001715985.3. Taxonomy (NCBI): domain Eukaryota; kingdom Metazoa; phylum Chordata; class Aves; order Passeriformes; family Pipridae; genus Manacus; species Manacus vitellinus. The sequence continues at coordinate 10,929 of NW_021940510.1, read as the reverse complement.
GGAGGTATAAAAGGAGGGTAAAAAGAGGTATAAAATGGTGGTAATAAAGGTAATAAGAGGTATAAAAAGACTGTAAAAGAGGTGTAAAGGGAATGGGGGGATAAGAGATATAAAAGGAGGGGGATATGAGATATAAAAGGATATAAAATGAGGTATACAAGGATATAAAATGAGATATAAAAGGATGCAAAATGAGATATAAAAGGATATAATATGAGATATAAAAGGGTATAAAACGAGATATAAAAGGATATAAAATGAGATACAAAAAGATATAAAATGAGATATAAAAGGACATAAAATGCTGGGGGTAAGAGCTGTAAAACGAGGGCGATAAGAGCTGTAAAATGTCAAATAAGGGCCATAAAAGGCGCTGTTAAAAGCCATAAACGGGTATAAAACGAGCTATAAAGAGGGACAGATGGGTGGTGAGGCGGCCCCGGGTTTCCCTCACCCCCAAAATCCGGCCTCTCCCGGAGCCACATCCCGGGTTGGGGCCCGGATCCCTCTTTTTTTCCCCCCCCGGGGGAGCTGCAGCAGCTCCGGGGCTCGTTAATGAGCGTCCCTGATTTAATTAATTCCCGCGGGCAGCACAGATGGCCCCGGGGGGGGTTGGGGTTGGACACAGATGTTATTCCCGTGGGACACAGATGTTGTTCCCGGTGGGACACGGAATATTCCCGGTGGGAACAGGACACGGGGACGGCCCCGTGGGGAAGGGACTGGGAAAAAAAAACGGGGAAAAAAACCGGGAAATGGGATCTGTCCGCCCACATCCCGCCGGGATAACGAGGCACGAGCCCGGCCCGGAGCCGGGAAAAGCCGGGAAGGGCGAGGGGATTGCCGGGAGCGGTTCCCGGCGAGGTGTAATGGCAGGGATTAAAGGGATTAGGGGTTATTAATGCCCCTATTCCACTAATTCCGGGAATGTGCTGTCGGAAGGAAGAGAGGAGCAGCTGGGGACAGCCCAGGCAGTGTGGAGAACCCATCCAGGGGGGGTTATCCACCCTGGATCCCAGCCCGGCCCCGGAGCAAAGAGAATCCTGCAGGGAATACACGGGCAGGGAGAGACGGGATGGGAGGGAGGGGGT
>NW_021940510.1:0-1082 GCF_001715985.3 Manacus vitellinus | reverse complement strand
CCCTTTCCCACTGGGATCCATTCCCTGGGGCCTGGCATTCCAGGCCCTCATCCCCAGTCCCTCTCCAGCTCTCCTGGAGCCCCTTCAGGCTCTGGCAGGGTCACCCCACAGCTGGGAGGTGCCAGGGGACTGTCTGAATTTTGGGCTTTCAGCAGGATTTCGGATCCCTCGCGGGGTTCAGCAGAGCGTTGACATTCCCTGCTGGCTCAGCAGGAAGGAGGAGCACCATTTTCAGGGCTTTCCCGCGGGTTCGTGTCCCGCTGGAGCCGCTCGGTGACAAAGGGGTGACAAAGAAGCCGTGGCTGCCCCTGGATCCCTGGGAGTGTCCCGGGCCAGGTCGGACGGGGCTTGGAGCAGCCCGGGATGGTGGGAGGTGTCCCTGCCCGTGGCAGGGGGTGGCACCGGGTGAGTTTAAACCAGGCTGTGATTCCAGGATTCCCGCACGGGCAGCGGTGCCACCCCCATCCCGCCTTTTCCCGATCCCTCATCCACAGCCGGCTCCCATCCCGCGGCTCCTCCCCGCCCGGAGGTAATTAAAGCACCTAATGAGGAGCGGCAGACGCGGCTCATCCCGAGTTTCCTCGATCTCCTGCTCTTAGGAATGAGCTCGGCGGCCTCTCCCGCTCCAGGCTCCAGCAGAACCCGGCCTTGGAAGCAGATTCCCAGTGCTTTAGTATCCATTTCCATCTTCCATTTCCAGGGGGTCATCAGCCTGGGGAAAAGAGGGATCAGGAGGGAGCTTTTCCCACCTCACAACTCCCTGACAGGGATCCCAGTTCCCAGGGAACGAGGGACAGGAGGAGAGGGAACGGCCTCCAGCTGGGCCAGGGGAGGGGCAGCTGGGATATTGGGAACAATTCCCACATGGAAAGGGCTGTCAGGCCCTGGAATGAACTTCCCAGGGCAGGGCTGGAGTCGCCATTCCCGGAGGGATCTCAGATCCCTGTGGATGTGGCCCTTGGGGACACGGGGCAGGGGTGGGGGACGGTTGGACTCGGCGGTCTCGGGGGGCTTTTCCAAACCCTGTAATTCCATGGTTTGGGAAGGTTTCACCCCCTACTTCTCTCCCTCAGTTTCCCCAA
>NW_021940509.1:10236-11259 GCF_001715985.3 Manacus vitellinus | reverse complement strand
CCTGACCCCAGTTTCTGGTTGAGGAGCCGTTTCTCCTTGGCTGCCGCCAGTTTTTCCCGGATCTCTTCCCGCTGTTTCAGCGCCAGGGGGTTGATGACGTCGGCGGCCACGGGATCCTCCTTGGTGCCAGCCTCTGCTTTGGGGGGAACGGCCCCAAATCAGCCCAGAATCGGCCCAGGAGCCCCAAAAAAATGGTCTGGGACACCCCAAAATGGGCCCTGAAATCACCCCAAAATTGGCCCCAAAATTACCCCAAAATCGGCCCAGGAGCCCAAAAAAAAGGGTCTGGAATGGGCCCCGAAATCACCCCAAAATTGGCCCAAAATGCAAAAAAGAAGGGTCTGGGACAGCCCAAAATGGGCTCTGAAATCATCCCAAAATTGGCCCCAAAATCACCCCCAAATTGGCCCAGGATCCCAAAAAAAAGGGTCTGGGACAGCCCAAAATGGGCCCTGAAATCACCCCAAAGTGGGCCCTGAAATCACCCCAAAATTGGCCCAGATTGCAAAAAAAGGGTCTGGGACACCCTAAAATGGGCCCCAAAACCGGTCCAGAATCCCAAAAATAGGGTCTGTGACACCCCAAAATTGGCCCCAAAATCACCCCAAAATTGGCCCAGGATCCAAAAAAAAAAGGGTCTGGGACAGCCCAAAATGGGCCTCAAGGGCATCAAAATCAGCCCCAGGCACCCCAAAATGGGCCCTGACACCTTAAAATTGAGCCCTGGGAATCCCAAAATCAGCCCTGGCACCCCAAAATGGGCCCCAGGTATCCCAAAATCAGCCCCAGGTATCCCAAAATCAGCCCTGGGCCCCCCAAAAATGGGAGGGACCCCCCAACTCACCTTTCTTGACCGTCGTCGTCTCCAAGGGTTTCAGTCCCAGTTTGGCCCGGAGTTTGCTGGGAAATTGGGAAAAAAGAGAGGGAATTGGGACAAAAAGGGTCTGGGGAGGGATCCAGAGGGAATTTGGGACTGGGGGGACCCTTTTTGGGGTACCCAAGGGGGGGTTGGGGGGTCTCACT
>NW_021940509.1:0-1105 GCF_001715985.3 Manacus vitellinus | reverse complement strand
CCCGCCTGCGGGACCCTCAGGAGGCCCTGAACAAGACGGGGGGGCTGGGGCTGCTCGTGGGGCCCTTCCTCAAGGTGGTGGAGACCGACGTGCCCGGGGAGGGCATGGCCAGGGAGCTGCGGGACCTGCTCCGGTCCCAGACCGTGCTGGGCTGGACTGTGAGTGACCCCAAACCTGCTCTGGGACCCCCAAACCTTCCCTGAACCCCCAAAACCTTCCCTGAACCCCCAAACCGTGCTGGGCTGGACTGTGAGTGACCCCTGGGACCCCCAAAACCTTCCCTGAACCCCCAAACCGTGCTGGGATGGACTGTGAGTGACCCCTGACCCCCCTGAACCCCCAAAACCTTCCCTGAACCCCCAAACCGTGCTGGGCTGGACTGTGAGTGACCCCTGACCCTCCTGAACCCCAAAAACCTTTCCTGAACCCCCAAACCATGCTGGGATGGACTGGGAGTGACCCCTGGGACTCCCTAAACCTTCCCTGAACCCCCAAACCGTGCTGGGATGGACTGGGAGTGACCCCTGACCCTCCTGAACCCCAAAAACCTTTCCTGAACCCCCAAACCGTGCTGGGATGGACTGTGAGTGACCCCAAACACCCCTGAACCCCCAAACCGTGCTGGGCTGGACTGGGAGTGACCCCTGACCCCCCTGGCACCCCCAAAACCTTCCCTGAACCCAAAAACTGTGCTGGGCTGGACTGTGAGTGACCCCTGAGCCTCCTGGGACCCCAAAAACCTTCCCTGAACCCTCCCCTGAACCCCCAAACTGTGCTGGGCTGGACTGGGAGTGATCCCTGATCCCCCTGGAACCCCCAAAATCTTCACTGAGACCCCAAAACCTTTTCTGAACCCCAAAACGGTGCTGGGCTGGACTGGGAGTGACCCCAAACCTGCTCTGGGATCCCCAAAACCTTCCCTGAACCCCCAAACTGTGCTGTGCTGGACTGGGAGTGACCCCTGACCACCCTGGGATCCCCAAAACCTTCTCTGAACCCCAAAACCATGCTGGGATGGACTGGGAGTGACCCCAAACCTGCTCTGGGATCCCCAAAACCTTCCCTGAACCCCCAAACTGTGCTGTGCTGGGCTGGGAGTGACCCC
>NW_021940508.1:7770752-7888284 GCF_001715985.3 Manacus vitellinus | reverse complement strand
GTCCGACTCGAAGCTCGCGCCTCTTTCCAACACCTCCACAACCTCACACGCACCATACGACGACACCCCAAACACACACTCACACCCACCACCGCAACACCCCTCTGACACCCACCACACGCACCCACCTCTCCCCTCCCGCCTCCCCTCGCCCCACACAACACACACCGCTCACACAACCCACCCGCACCCTCCAACCCCTCGCCTTCTCTTCACACAACCTCCCCTACTTATTTGCACAAAGACTTTCAGCCCTTTATTTATTGAATTATTTATCTATTTATTCACTTCTTGACGACACAACAAATAAAGACCTCTTACAAAACCCTTCCCAGTGCCTCTTGTCTCAGCAGCAAAGCAACCGCCCCGGGGCATGGGGGGAAGTCACCTCCACTCGACACCTACACCGAGCCCTCAGCCAAACAGCCTTCGCACCACTCTTCTCCCTCACGCCTCCACAACGAGCATCTGGCGGCAACCTCTTTCGAAAAACGCTGCCTGGTTTTCCCACCAAGATCAGAATTATCTCTTGTATCCTTGTCTCCTCTACTCTTCCCATCTCCACTGACTGATGATTGGATCTTGAGTGCTCTTGCCAATGGAACCTGTTGGAGCACCTCCAGAGAACAGTCACAAGCGCAACTGCGTGACACAGCACTGCTCCTACATATACAAGCTTAGGGAGTTGGGGTTCTTTAGCTTGCAGATGTAAAGTCTCCAGGTAGACCTTACTGCAGCCTTTTAACACTTCAAGGGATCTTAAAGGAATGCCGGGAACAGAATCTGAAACAGCAGCTCTAGTGACAGTGAAAGGACTCTTGGGATGGACTTGGGGCCTGGACTCAGAGGACAAGGGGAAATGTCTTTAAACTGAAAGAAAGTAGGTTTAGATGAGGCATTAGGAAGATATTATTTACTGTGAGGGTCGTTAGGCATTGGTACACATTACCCAGAGAATTTGTGGATATCCCATCCCTGGACATGTTCAAGGTCATATCAGATGAGGCTTTGAGCAACCTGGTCTAGTAGTAGGTGCCCCTTCCCATGGCCAGGGGCTTGGAGCTAGGTTACCTCTACCGTCCCTTCCAGTACAAGCCATTTTACAACTCATGCTTGGGAAGCTTTGTAGGACTGTCTCCTGTGTTAGGGACAGGTGAAGAGTGTGAAGAGGAGGGAGCGGCACAGACATGTGATGAACTGACTGTAGCCCCATTCCCCATTCTGCCACCCTGGGGAAGAAGGTAAAGAAAATCATGACTGCAACTGAGCCCAGGAAAACGTGTGGGGTGGAGGGAACATGATTTTTAGATTGGGTTTTATGATCTACTCATTACCATATTCTGATTTGATTGCTAATGAATTAAACTAATTTCTCCAAGTCTGTTTTATCCCTGATGGTAACCAGCAAGTGATCTTTTCGTCTTTATCTCACCCCACAAGCCTTTCATGACATACTTTTCTCCCTTGACCATTTTAGGAAAGGAGTGAAAGAGCAGCTTGATGGGCACCAGGCATCCAGCCAGTGTTAACACACTACACCATGTCTCTCCTGGCTCTGCAACTTCAAATATTTTGTTATTTTTTGCCCTGAAAATAATTCCATTCATTTCAGTTTGCAGTTCTTCCAAGTAGCATGACTTGCATAGATATTTAAAAGTCTTCATTAATGTGCTCAACTTTATGTTTTGGGTTTTTTTATTCAGGGTCTGCAGCTGGATGGAACTTAGTCTGGGTTATCCTTGTACTCACTGTATCTGACTCTGGCTGCCCCAAACTCTACATGGAAGACCTGGTATACTGATTTGGACCTCACATTATGGCACTTATTCAGTGATACCTCTTTTTTAGATCACCATTTGTTGCTCCACTTGTGCCTCTACAGATACACTGCATCACTTAATCGTATAACTGTTCTCAGCTACATACTACCAAACTTTCTCTCCAAGATCCTTATCCTAGTTTTCTAAAAAGAAAATTCTTCACCATTTTTGCAGCCTAGGCTGAGGCTCTTTTTGAATCTGTCTTTAAGCTCAGCCTGTCTCACATGCCATTTACATTCTGGATCCAGATAAAGAAGAAAACTCTGCAAACACTCCTTTCTGCAGCTCACCTGCACTTGTTGCCATGCAAAGATCTCCACCCATGAGAGCCTTGAAGACCTGTCAGATACACTTACTGTCTCTGCCAGTTTGTGTACCCACTGCTGAATCTTACCTCTTGGTAAAATAAAACATTCATGCTCACCTTTCATCTAGATTTGACAAAATGTTCTAATGTTGCTACAACAATTGGAAATTTCTCCACTCAGAAGCACAGAGCACATTCACTTTTATTTAAAGATTTTGCAGATGGGGCAAATGCATCATACAACAGTTGCTCTATATCCATTTACATTACCTTGTTGTAAATTTAGAAAACAAAATGTTTTTAAAAACTCAGAACACAGAACATAACAAAGAGCTCTTAAATACCATTAAATGAACCCATTTATGTGGCACAAATGATCAACACTGAAGACAACTGGTTTAAAATTAAATAAACCAAGGCATTTACTCACCATTGGTAGCCTGGATTGAAGTATCTGGAGATCATCATAACCATAAATCTGCTTAAAGACAGATAAAAATACAAGATCATTATAACACTTTTCTCTGATGCTGATCAATTTGGGGCTTTGAACACAGTTTGACTTAGGCCCATTCTATTTTAAAGGTGTACAGCTTTATGTTGCATTGTGTTAACGGGGCACTGTAGCATTTTAAGGCTAGTGGAAAACTAAGGTTAAAATTGGCTTGTCACTCTGATGCTGTTTCCTGATGACAGCAGTCCTCTGAGGGGAGCTTGACTGTCCCATCTTCAATACAGTTTTCACAGATGCATCATTCCTCAACCTACAAAAAATCTACAGGGCATTCAGGTTTGGGAGTAAGAGCAACAGCCCTCTTTGCTGTAATCATTACTTCAGAGAGCAGCAAGATTTAAGATTTGATGACTAGACCGCAAAGCAACCTATGGTATCCCCTCACATTCAGTGTGATATAGAAAAATTACCAGAATAAAGTTTTTGATTCAAAAAACGGATGACCAAAAATACCTCGATCCTGGTCAAACACCAAAAAATTATGTGCAATCTTTCAACTTTGCAGATAGGACACATGGCACATTTCAACCATTACTGAGGTAAATCTATTCCAATAATACTAACCTAAATGAGCCTAATTCTATTCAAAGGGACTAAAACCTGGTAACACTGAAAACCATAGCAACACATGTTTAGCTACAAGAGCAGCCAGATCAGGTCTGCACCAACAGCTCTGCAGTTTACTACCAATAGTAATCCTCTACTGAATATATTTCATATATTCTTTAGCACTTAGAACAAGAATTCCAGGTGTGACATGTGCCACCAAAAATGCCTTGGCATAGACAGTAGCAGGTCTGGAGGGCCCACTTGCGCCAAGGGTTAAGCAATTAAGGACAAAAACAATGAAACTGCTTACTGGGTAGGCAGGCAGAAGTCCTCCAGGTCCCACAATATACTGGTTATGCAACAAGGGTGGTACACCTTGGGGCAGGTTTGGGGGAGCTTTGCCTGTAGAATCAAAATACAGACATTTTAACAAGCCTTTAGAAAAGAAAAGGCTTCAGCCTTGAGACAAGATAGCTGCACAGGTTCTGGTGGCTGCACTGTCTTAGCTTGTAAAGAGCAAAACTATGCAGAAGAGTTTTGTGCTCTTTGATGAAAATGCTCAAAATAGCCTGAAGAGTTTAACCATGCATTAAGGAAGGGAAAGCACAGGCTACTTAAGACTGAAAACAGTCCCACCAGAGAAGAGCCTGATTTTGTAATTTAGTTTGTCCAAGAGGATTACAAGAACTACAGAAACTTCTCCTTTCCTCAATCCTCTTCTGAAGGCAAATTTAGACATCATTTGCAATCTGAAAGAGCTAATTCTCTCCTTTCATTTTCTGCTCCATCAACACATTCCCCCTTATCACCAGCAATAGACTGGAAAGCACTAAATGCTGCCAGCATACTTTCTGTGGGTGACTTACTGCAGCTGGGAATAGCAAAGAGAAGATGACTGAAATGGTTTCAGCTGCCTCCATGAAGCAGTGCTAGGAAGCAGAACAGTAAAAGAACAAAGCACTTCAGCCAGTCATCAGACACTTCATTTACAAGCTATGGAAATGAGAAATTCTTCTGTAAGTAAGCTTGATCTTAGTATTAGATCATTCACTTCCCTCCATAGGATTTCCTTTTAGCAGTTCAGGTTTATTAGGTAAGAAAGAGAATTAAGCGTTGCTTCCACATCAATGCAGGAAGCCTCCCAGCCTTCTCTCTCCATGTAACCCCCTTCTGAAGTGCTGTTTGCTCTGGAATACCCAGACACCAGATACTTTCTTCCTTTCTATAGAAGTGGTAGTAGGGATGTGACATATGATAATGAGGACACTGCAGTATATTCTGATACTGCCAAATGAATTCAAGTCACAGAGAAGACTGAAATTAAAGCTCATGTGAACTCACAGCCAAGAGCTGATCACAACTTAGAATACAAAACTGAGTGAATTTTCTAGCCCAAAACTTCCCAAGTCAGAACTGCTTTGGTGCCTATTTATAAAGCTCTTTGGGGATGGAATGTGCTATATAAATGCCACATAACACCCTAACAAATATTTCAAATAGACAAAACCAGGCAATTTTATTTCATAAGCCAGCAAATACAGCACACTGGAAATGCTAGTCAAGAGTGTGGACTTCTTAGTGCAGTTATGGCTGGTGAGATGCTCAACTGACAGCCCTGCTGACTGAAATCCTCTGTCTATCCACGGATCTGTCAATATTGCCAACCTGAAGACACTAGGGGAGCTGCCCGTGTGGTGGCAGCTGGTATAGACACACTGGTAACGCTCAGGCCAAGGCTGTTTGTAGTGTTCATACTGCTTGCCATGCTGACAATCGAGGAGGTGGTGCTAGTGGCTGAGGTTGAAGCAGTTGAAAAGGTTGTTGAGGGCTGGAGCGAAGTTGTGTTCTCAATACTAGTGTGCTAGAAAGGAGACAAAAAGAATGAGGATCACAGAGCAAATAAACCACAGTGGAAGAGGCTGGGGGAAAAAAAGAAAAATAAAAAAAACAACAAACCTTTAAGTAACAGCAGCACATGCAAAAGATAGGCTTTATCTATATTCCAAGCAAGCAACTAAGTTGCATGCTTGTGATTTTTTTTTGTGATTCAAAGAAAATTATTACATAAAAGCCAAATTCCAACTGCTATATCATCACAAAATTATACCACAGTAACTCAAACATAACATATATCACCTGCATTTTGCCAGCTAATCTCTCCATTTTTGAGACATTTCAGATCACCGCTTCTATGTTTGTTTTTTGGGGGTTTTTTAATAAATTTGTTACAAGACATCCTTTTTTCTTTTATTTCATCCCCCCTTGCTGGCATGACAATTTTCTCTGCAGCTGCGTGACTGGCAAATCTCTGTGATAGCTACTCTTGATCTAATACAAATCACAAGTGGTAAAGACTTTCTTTGCCACTAGAGGGCTGGCAGTCTCTTTTCTCTGACATAAGGCTCTTGTTTCAGTTTTCAGGGTACTGGGACACACCAAACTTGAAGAGAGGGTCTCAATTATCAGATAAACTGACTGTATGCCAAACAGCTGTTGAAATACAAACAGGACTTACCACATGTGATGTGCTTGAAGACAACACTGAGGCAGAGGACAGGCTGCTCTGATGATTGGAAAGGGAGCTAGAAAGAAATTGCAAAGAATTAACAAAATTAGTTTTCCTTAGAACTATTTTTAATATATATATATATATGCATGTGTACATACACACATATACATACAAACACAGATTGGCAGCAAGACATCAGTTAAAGACCAAAAATTCTAGGGAAGTGTGTGTATACACATATAGTTGAACAAAAAAATTATCTGTAAGGGTGCATATATACACACACACAGAGGTATGTATATGTGTGTATATATATATATACATGCACCCTTACAGGCATTTTTCTTTAATTATTATCCTCTTACCTTTTAATGAAAAAATTCAAGTACAGAGTCACTATTGCTAACAAGAAACACCTAAAACACCATTCATTTGTATTTTTCAATCTACTGTATCTTTAGAAAAACAAGTCGCTTCAGGAATTATGTAGCAATGACTCCAAGACACAAAGTCCAAAATCAAAAGGTTCATCCAAACTCAAGTTCTGTTTTCCATTCTTTCCTTGAGCAACTGCTGTTGCCTGACATGGGGGACAGGTTTTAAGTGAGGCAGTGCTTTGGTTTGACTCTACATACAGTATTTAAATTGCATAATATTAACTCAACCAATTGGAACTGCAGAGTATCTGCCCCATAACTCATCCAGAGGTCTTTAAATGTCTCCTTGAAAGGTGACTGAAACTGGTTCTTAAACATTTACACTGACAAAAGTTATACCTTACATTCCACATCAAGAATGTGACTTACTCTATGCCACTCCATGCAGTATGCAATAAACCAAATGAACATTGAACAAAGGCAAACAAAATAAAGACATAAAACACATGTATGGTCTGATGCTCAAAAAAGGGATATCAATGTAGCTGGCATGATTGAAGCAAACCCTTTGAAACACAAAGCTGTGTATATACCACAGAAACTTGGGACAGCAGCTGCTCTGCCATTAGGAGGCAGCCCAGAGCTCATACTTTGCAATAAGAACCAACTTGTTCTCTTCCAAAACTCTCTCCTAATTCTAGTTCACATCAGAGGAGACGACTCTGGTGCCTGATAGTCCCATACAGAATCACCCTTACACCTGTCCTTTCCCCAAAAGCGAACCCTGTGTTTATCACAACTCCTACTGTACCTGCTTAACTGGGAGAGTGAGCTGCTGGCCAGATCACTGGACTGAGGCAAGCTGGGCAACGCTGCCACGTGCTGCGGTGCTGAAGGCAGGAGCGAGGCTGTGGTGGACACCACACTGGGCAGAGAACCAGCTGAGGGTAGTGAGGGAGAAGGCTCTGTCTTAGGTGCTGGAACTGATGAAGTAGCTGCAACAAGTTAAAAAGAGGCATTCGAAGAAAAATTCCAGCATACCTGACATCCCAGACTGGACTCAGGAACACAGTAGTATTCCCCCTTGGTTTATAAAAACCAGACTGTTAAGAACTGGTAACCATATCAAGCAATTTGGTTTTTAAGAAAATTTAAACAGCAACTGAAGTACCTTTTGTTCCTTTTAAGCTCTTTACTTACAATAGATTTACAATTTTCACTGCTACCCACATAGTAAACTAGTCATCTTCACCTCACCTGTCACTATCTGGATTATTAGCTTTTGCTCACAAGTAATTTCTAAATTCCTTGATTTTGGTTCGGCAAACACAAGTCATTTGTGCCTTTTCAAGGCACTGTACAAATCTAGTTTTAGCTACAGCTCTGTTTCTTCATTCTAGCCCACAGCACCCTTGGTGATCGAGGCACTCAGCCACCAATAAAACTCAGAAAGCAGTTGAGCCCTGCCTTCTGCTGGGCCATGCTTTCATACCACACCAGAGACCATTCCTCAGTGGATCATCGTGACCTTGCAAGGCATGTGAAGACATTTTCAGACTGGTCACCAAAGAAAAGTCAAATACACACTTGGAAGTTACACATCAGTTTGTTTAATTTATTGGTTTGATTTCCTAGCTAAATGACCCAAGTCAGGTTGCTGGGTTGCAATGCAAACAGAAATCAAGAGGTCTTTGCTTTGGCAATAAGTATGACAGAAAATTGAGTTCCAAGTGATAAACATAGTTGTGAAGGCAGCAACTATGTCACCTGATACTTCCCAGCAATATTTACACTAAAAAAGGAGTAGATAACGTCTAAAACTCTCAATAGATTTAAAGTAGTTTAAGTTTTTGAAGTTTAAGTTGATGCCCTCAATTCAAGGGATGGAATCACCATCTTAAGACCCCTTACAAGATGCCTGAACACAATGTGCAAGACAAAGAAAACCAGGAGACGAGTAGGATGTCAGAGTTATAACACGTCACTCAGGCTCTGAACTAAGGGTTTAGGAAACAGGAGATCTGGATATTTAGGGAGAACAACAGTTGAGAGATGAACAACAAAGAACATTATAGCAACATACAGAAGGGAAAAGTTCAGTACTTTCAATAGTTAAGAGAGAAATTCAATATCACTTGGAGGCATGAAACAGACTTAATGAAAGAAGACTGATTCCAATTTATATGCTTGAAATACAGAAAAATGTAGAAAGGTACTCAAAAGAGAACTTGCACAGGAAAAGAGACTAATAAAGCCATTACAGAACAGTTTCAAAAATATTAGGAATTCCCAGATCTTTCTTTTCTGTAGCAAAAAGACGAGTCCTGTAGTGAATTTCATAAATTGTTTATTAATTCTGTACAGGAAAGTAAGAAAGTTTTCCACTTGAAAAGTTGTCTTTATATATGTCAGTCTTTTACATGGTGACTCTTTGAACTTGGCACTAACAAAACACCATCCCACTAATGATGCACCTGAAGAGGTGTTTAAGAGGAGGTTGGACCTAAAATTGAAGTGCTGGAATTCCAAAAGATGCTAATGAACACTGCTGTCCTTGAAAACTTCCACAGAGCAGCACATAAAGGTCAGAAGAGTGAACACTATACCTAAATTATTTTAACTCCAGCAAGAGAGCTGTAAGGGTGCTACAGGTCACTACTACATTAGAAACAGGCCAAGATGGATAAACAGTAACACCCGTACCAGAGTCAGTACTGAGGTACTGTTTCAAGGCATCCAGGTACCAGCAGAGGGAATGTGTCCTTCACCCTTATCCCCCATGGGCTTCTAACAGGGCACGGGTGGCACCATACCCAGTGAGAGGTGCACTCAAAGAATGTGACTTTGTTTCATTACAGCTAAATACTAGTCACAGCTTCCCAACTGAGAACTGGGAGAACTGCTAAGAAATTTTATATTAATTTTTAATTTCGTATTTTTATTTTAAATTAAATAATTTCTGGCAGCCAAATTCAAAAGAAAAAGCAGCAGCAACACAGCTTCTCTAATTCTGAGGCTGGTTAGGTTTGTAGATTTAATAGAGCTGCTTTCACACTTCAATTTTAGTCAAGAAGCAAGCAGTATATCCTGTGCAAGCACAAAACAAACTCAAATAGGTCAACCATAAATTAGTCATGGAGAACAATATAAAACCTTAAGCCTGATGTCACTGCTACACCTGTGTACCCAGCAAGTAGTAATGAAAGATCAGAAAGTACTGTGCACAACCAAGCTTTGTAAACTTACTGTCAAGAGTTGCCTGTGTTCTAACACCGCTGTGCCCGTTCTGTAAGCAAAGGAGAAACGAATGAATAAATCATCTTAGAGGTACATTCCATTTTCAGACTGAATCACACATCCAACATGCTTCATGCAAAATTCTATATTCATTCTAAATTGAACGACAAGGCAGAAAATTAAATTTTTATTGCCTTTAACAAAACCACATAATAAAGTTGTCTCAAGTGCAAGGTGTCCTCAACACACAGAATCCCATCCACTGCCCATAATGCACCCATCAGCAGCAGACCTTCCCATGTACTGTATATGACATAAACTTCAGGTTCACACCAATATGAAAGAAAGAATTGCATTAACATATAGGAAATGGTTGTGCTTTTGATCTAATGCAACTCACAATTTTAACTATCCAAGTTACACAGAGACGCCAATTTTTTTCCATTGAAAGATAAGACTTGAGAAGCACCAGTTGTGTTTTGGGTAACGCTGGAGTACAGAAGTGGATAGTCTATGCTTGATCCTCACCAGTACATACGAGCTAGTGCAGAAGACAAGTGTGACTGAGCCAACACATAACAAAGGCCAGAAGTAAATAAACTTACAAACTCTCACAAGTTGCTTAAACATTTAATAAATTAAGTCCTCTTAAAACAAACCTACGTTCCATATACATAGAGAGTAGATGTTTTTGAATCTCCCAAGAGAGATTCTCTCTGTCCTGTATTAGACCTCTCCTTATGCTTATTAAAATAACACATGTAATTAAATCCCACTGGTGTTCAAATCCAACAGAAAAGTAATGCTGGAGGGGCCAAAAAAAGTTTGGGATCCATTTGCTAGGTGCCATATAAAGTTAATAAATAATACACCTTTGGATAGAAATAGTCAAGTTATGGCAAAATACCATGACTAATATTTACGTAGAAATAGTTCTGCCTTTAAAAGCTAAGCTTTAGGGAAGGAAACTCAAATAGAATCTTATGTGTTAATAAAAAAAAAAAAAAAAAGGTCGAAAGAAAATTTAAGATGCCAAAAGCCACAAAATCCGAGGGTCTTATATCCCAAACACAGTATTGCCAAAACCAACTACACACTAGGAGAAGCAAAAACAAGTAAGTGGTTGGGCTCGGGAAACCAAAAATACCACTTGGCTTGGTTAAGACATTAACACACCAGTGTAATGCAAGCCTAACACAGGTAAGAACATTTCCCCTTTTTCAAGACATTATTTCTGAACTGGACTCACCGTAACTGCCACAGGAGTTGGTTCTGACGGAGCCATGGAGCTTTGGTACGCTATCCTACCATGCACAGAAGTCTGGTCATAGGAGGAAGTTGTTACTGGGCTAGTGCTCTGGGATGAGCAGGTCAGACTGGAAGAGCTGATGGCAGAGGTTGTGTAGGTGGACTCCTGTACTGTATTGGATATTGGCAAAGAGGTATTCAAAGGATCACTGGAAAAAGTAAAAATTATTTATCATCTTGGTAAGTATCTCAAATACCCTCGTGAAAGTATCAGCTCCTACACAGTTATCCAGAACTACCTTAGACATGCAGACAAATCTACATTATTTATACTAGACAATGTAATACTTTTTTTAGAATCGTGTAATATGCTTTGGTCCCTGCTAATCACTGCTTCAAAACATCAGCTACACTAAGCACCTCCTCATTCCAGCCCAACCAAAACAAGAGTTTACACATAAGCACTTTTGGTCATGTTATTTCCACTTTCTCAAAAGATAAATTAATATTCATAATCTCTCTTTTTTAAACAAGCAGAGAGATGAAGTCTGGTATATAATGAGAAACACACAGTCTCTTTACATTAGAATTCTAATGTTGCAGATAGAATTATGCAAAGAGAAAAAAATACTTAAAAATACGCAGGAATGTTCTAGTTTCCAAATAGTTTAAATCATGTATAAAACTAGAAATTAATGTGAAATTTTATTTTTATTAATATTTCTGAACTAACTTCAGGAAGCTTTTAACTGATGCCAATTTTTGAATAAGGATGAAAAAATGAGTTACTGGCACGTTGGCACACATCATTGGCTATTTTAGCATTTCAATAAGAGCTGTGGCATACTGACAGACTGGCTTCTTTTCTGATCCCATAGGAGCATCAGATCTGTAATCTGATGCCAATCTACTGATACACCTATATGGTACAAAGGTCAATTCTCCTGGATCAAACAGAGAAAAATGTGGGTTGTGAGGAACAAACCCTCAAACAAATCTGAAAATCAGAGCAACTAAACGTGAGAAAGCATTTCTATAAAGGGTAGCTTATTATAAGGTTATTTATATTCATGTCATCTCCATCTTCACATCCACCCAATCCAGGGAGATTTTGATTATCACTAGAGAAGAAATTTCTCATTTTAAGATGCAATCCACAGAAAACACTTAGCATTACAATTCATCGCATTTTCCCCTCCCATTACATTGTAACCATGTCTTGACGTTTTTGGCACAAACTTGACCCCCTCGAGAAGACAAATGCAGGAGGGGAACTCACACATACTTCACAGATTTTGAGTATAAGCTATTGTTGGTCGCCTGGCTGGTATTCTCACTGCTTGAAGTTGATCCAAACTCTGGGAGTGTAGGCTCTGATCCAAACTCAAGAGCTCCAAACTGAACATTTAACCCTGTCACATCTGCTGATCCAGGCATCTCCACTGCAGAGGCAGGAATCTTAAAGGAAGAAGAAAAATCATGAAACCTTTGCATGCACTGTCTCATTTAATAATATCAGCAACTGACACCCTCTCCTCTCTTTAGCTACAGTCTTTTCAGTTACTGCCTCAGCCTATGCTGCTAACTAAAACTGTGACAATAGTTTATACTACATAAAGTAACTACATCTCTGCAACCTGGAATTAATTCATTGATTCTGCCCTCATCTGGAGCTGAAAGAGTAAACCATACTATTCTATAGTACATAAGTATCATCTGTGTACATCCCTCCCCCTCAGACAATATTCATATTGTGGCTATTAAGTCAATCTAAAAATCACTCAGTCATTTTCCACACAGAGCAAAACAGATGTGTGCTTGGAAAAGACATCACCACTCTATTTTGGATGTAATGACTTAGGATTTCCTGCTTTATAAACATATAATATACCAAGGTCTTTGCTCTCCTTTTCCCCAGCAATTTATATACAATATATACTGAACAGAATCATAGTATCATTTACATTGGAAAAGACAATCATTAAGATCGAGTCCAACTACTAAACCCAGCACTGCCAAGTCCTAAACCATGTCCCTAAGCAGGACACCTTCACATCTTTTAAACACTTCCAGGGATGGTGACTCCACCACTTCCCTGTAGAGCCTATGCCAGTACTTGACAATCCTCTCAGTGATGACATTTTTCCTAATATCCAATCTAAACCTCCCCTGTGGCAACTTGAGGACAATTCTTCTTGTCCTATCACTTACTACTTGGGAGAAGAGACCAACTCCCACCTGGCTACAACCTCCTTTCAGGCAATTGTAGAGAGCTATAAGGTTCCCCCCTGAGCCTCCTTTTCTCCAGGATAAACACCTCCAGCTTCACCAGCTGCTCCTTGTAGGATTTGTGCTCAAGACTCTTCCCCAGCTCCATTGCCCTCCCTCTGGACTCACTGCAGCACCTCAACATCTTTCTTGTCATGAGGGGCCCAGAACTGAAAACAGCACTCAAGGTGTGGCCTCACCAGTGCCCAGTACACGTGACAGTCACTGCCCTGGTCCTGCTGCCCACACTTGTATTGCTAATACAAATTCTTCTGTGTTTTTATATTTACTAAGCACAAGTCACCATCCAATTACCCACCTTGGATGCTGGAGTTATCCTCCGTTTTGGTGGTTTTATCTGTTTTTGCTGGGTTTGATGGGCAGTCACTGCCTGGTTATCCATAGATATAGTGGGAAGCTGCAATATTTTGCTAACAGCTGTAGAGGTGTCTACTGGTGATGGCTCTCGGAGTTTTACCTGGGAGGAGGAGGACTCCAGCCCAGGAGGAGGAACAGGAACCACCTGTATTTGTTGTTGCTGTCGCTGGGTCAGCTGGCTCAGAACTGGGGATGGTTCAGGCTGGGATTTAAAGTCTGGTCAGTGTTGGGAAAAAGAAATATCAAAATTAAAGCACCGAACTCTGCTCTTCACTGTTCTACTCTTTATGGAAGAATCTGGGTGACCTGACATGCTCAACGGTTACGATTTTATAGCATGTGCAAGTCTCTTTCAGAGATCACACAAGTTTCACATTGAACATTACCACTGTAACTATAACAACAATACTTGATATCCTCTACTCTAAATATAAACAACTGTGGGCAAGTATTATTTAGCTTTCCCCCAAAAATATGAAAACAAACCTATCTACACAATCCTCAAAAACTGTTATGGATTATTTTAATCAAACACTGCAAGTTTCACTGTAATTAACTGTGCTGATAAAATTGATTACTTCCAAGAGGTAAAAAGTTGCGATTTAGAACTATTGTGAGTTAGGATTCCCTGTCCTTACAAAGGAGGAGATTTTCAAAACAAATAGAAAGTCATCTACCATCCCATAATGGCTGAGAGTCAGAGGTGCTGGACATTTACAAGTTTTTCCCAAGTCTTCCCATTTCATATTTTTCAGATGCTGAAAGCCATGAAGTGGCCCAGAGCACTGGTCAACAACCATAACAGATCTATAGCATTTGCAGTATGCAGGTTTTTGTTTTTTTTGGTTGGCACAGTCCTTTAGAAAGCAACTTAAAATGTACATAAACTTTTTTTTTCCAGAATTTCTGCCTGTCAAAGATAGTAATTGCTACAAAGTTGGTTGGTTATCTATACATAAACATGTACACATACACATGAGAGATAGAAGAGCTACCTTCTCACAGTGAGAATACTGCTAGGAACAACACTGCAAAACCCAAGTTTCCATCATTTTCACTGTTTGTACAATTTTATTAAATTACATGAAAAATTCATACAATTATGAATAGACAAAACAAGTAACCTGAATCATTCTCAGCACGCTAGGGAAAAAAGTACTGAGATGTGCATTATGAAGAGATTATACAGTACTCATTCAAAATTCATGTAACGGTTAGAAGAGAAAATTTGGGGGGAAAAGAAATGGCAAAAACACAATACAACTTTACGCTCAGCTAGAAGCAGCAGAGGTACAATGAAAATAAGTCTTTTCCAGTCTTTGTTGAAAACTAGTCACAACAAAGTTCCATTTAAATATTCAAGCACACTAAATCAAAGATGTCATTACATGGAAGGCTCAATAACTTCAAAGATGTAATGACATTTATGGATAGGCTTAAGCCTATCAATACTTAGTTTGTGATATACTGGTGGTGTCTATTACCAGCAACTAAGTGTAACTCTTACAATGTTGTAAGTAATTGTATTAGTTAGATTACATTTTTTAGAAGAAGTCTTTTGTTAAAGCCATTTTAAACTGTCACTGTCATTAAGACATATTTCCAGGCTAATAGAGAAAGAGGAAAAAAGCTATGCCAAGGCACTTACCTAACTGACTGAGGACTGAGGACTGAGTAATAGGTGGTTTTAGATCCCAGGATGATGCTGCAGCTGTGCTAGTGGTGGCAGAATTACTGTTGTTTTGTTGAGAGGTAAACTGACCCAATCCTGGAGATTTCAACTGGTCCAAGATTTGGGAACCAGTAGAGTTTGCCAGTTTAGAGGATCTGAGTTCTCCAAAGCCAGAACAAAGAACTGCAGACTACCAGAAGACAAAAAAGAAGAGGGGAAGAAGTGAATTTTTTAATTACTAATTGGAACATAATCACAGGGTCAATTGCTGCTATTTGGCAGCAACTAAAATCTCTTTACACCTAGATTACTACCAAATGACCAGTAAAAACTTCCACCACTGTAACTGCAATAATACTAATTTACTTGAACCCACACATCTTAAAAATAGCATATATTTACTAATAGTTGAACCGATCTTCAGACAATAAATACCCAACTTCACACCTCACAACTGACTCAGAAATAGGCATGCTTCCATAAAAAGCAGTCAAATATGTGCTTGGAAACAACCCACCAGTTTTCTGGCTTTCAGCTCTTCACTATAAACAAATTATTTTATCCTACATCAGCAAGCAACAAACACATCTGCTCTCTAATCAAAAATTAATACAATTACTTCATGTAAATATAGAAAAAACTACTTAGCAAAATGAAAAAATAATATTTGGGGGGGTGGTGAATGGAAGGAATGGAATTCTTCCTTTGCAACCTGAATTTTACAAATACCTGAACACCTCATGAAATGACCAGCACTAGAAAAGTTGTTTAACCTGAAATATTTACTTATGAACAATACTTAGAAAGCATAAGATCATTTTACCAGACTTTGAGGAGAATAAGAGTTTACAGCACTGGAGCTGCCAGTTCCTGATGCCATCTGTGTGCTGTGCTGAGAATTTGTGAATACTAAGGCTTGGCCAAAGGTCTGAGGCTGAGGAGCTTCAAATGAGTTGCCTTCTGTCTCTTGGGTAGATGTCACTGGCTTTTGAAGCAGTGTCACCAAATCAATGCTGTAAAACAAAGCGAAATTTGGCTGTAATGAACATGATCATTAAACTGCACTGGCAATACTAAAGCTGCCATCCGAGCAACAGAATTATTAATAACAGTCTTTTCCAATGTTGCTTATCCACCATACAAAAATGACAGAAGAGACTTTTTTGACAGCAAGAAACAAACACAAAACCCCCACCCCTATCTGAGTGGATGAACTAAAATATTTTCTAACATTATTTGAGGGACATCCACTGGAAGAATGGAGCAATGAACATGTGAGCATATCACCCCTAAGAAAGACAGGAATATGAACTATAGTACACCTGACATCATGCACCTTGCAAATCACATCCCTATTATATGGAAAATTCTGCTGTACTACAACAGTACTAGGATGTTTGGGACCATTAGGTTATTTAGTTTTCAGATCTCATGCTATGCCACTGCTAAAGTCTTCATCACTCAACATTAACCTGCTCTCCAGGAACCAGAGGCTAATGTAGGCAACTGATTCCACATCACCACAAGACAGGCATTTGAAAACAAAGGCAAGCAAAGGAAGGTAGCAACTGATTAATTTTTGGTTCTTGATCTTAACTTTCTACCATCAGTAAAGGTCTATAATTGTGATGTTTACAAGGAAATTCACCTTTATGCCAATGCAAACTTTCATGTTAATACATTTTTTCAGCACCATGTTCTGAACACTTTCTGCATCTAGAGGGGCAGGCCTTTCATTTTCTGGACACCAAAGCCAGAGCTTCCTTTTCAACAACAGAAAACTTTTTTTTCCAGCTACATTTGTTCCTGTCTGTAAGCAGGTCTCATGCAGAAGAAGTATTATGGTCATAAATTCGGCAAGTTTGTCTCCACTTCCATAGTAAAAAATAGTTAAACTCAGGAACTCATAAAACCAACAGTTTGCAAGCAAGGCTTTTGCAATTTTGAGATGACTTTGACCAATCTCTAACCAAGGTTTAATTCAGTGTTTTATGTGTGCAAGTTAACATTGTTTAATCAAGCAGAAGGTTTTTAAAGCATAGGGAAAACATGGAATAAGAGCTTACCTTTGCCCAGGAGTCACGTGATTCTCAGCTGGGACAGAGGAAGCAGTGAAGACTTTCGTTTCAGAAAGCTGAAAAAGAGAGAGGGGCAGAGAAGGAGGAGAGGTGTTTTAATCACACATGCTCACACTTTCCGATTGTATGCAGCATCTGCAGAAATCCCATCCTGGTCATGCACTTTCTAGATAAAAATAAATTCAAACTACCATTACAAACAGCTGTGCTGCAGCTCTGCTTAAAAAGGCAAATACACGTAGTCAAACTTCAGCAGAGTCTCCTCTACAGAATCAAGTACCAACTTAATTAAAGTGTTAGGAAATTTGATCTACTGAAAACACACACAACAGTATACCGATGTCACAACATCAGTTCGGGAAACAGTTTAACTGAAAAACACACCGTTACACAGTAATTAACATGACAGATGGTCTATCATCAGGGCGCAGGCACAACCTAGGACTCAACAGAGCAGCTCTGACAGATCTTGTTGCAGAAGGATAAGGCACTGCACTGCTCCCACTCATTTCACATATCCCTGTGTCTTACATTTCAGCTCCCAGCAGCAGCAGAGGCAGGTGTGCACTCAGGTAAGTACAGTGAACCAGCATTCATGGTTCCTTCTTGGCAGCTCTGCTTTGTGTGGCAATAACATCTCTAACTGATTGCCCTGAGAGTGCAACTTTGAAAACAGTAATAAAACGAGAAGCGTGTAATTGCTTATACCAGTGTAACAAGTCAGACCACCCACAGAAGAAAACTGCACTGTTTTCCCCATGCTGTTACAGTATAGATAGATATTCGCCCAGGAACCTGGGGAAGTGAAGTTGGCTGGTTAAGGTTTGGGCTTGATTTGTAGGGGGGTTGGTTTTTTGCTGTGTGGTTTTTTAATAATTTTCTTATTTAAAAAGCAGCTACAACTTCCTAGGGCTAATTCATTTCCATTGACAGGAGTACTTGTAAACGAGAATAGGTCTTAAACCAGTATAGGTTAGGTTGAGCAAGACAGAGGTATCCACGTACAACGTTAATACTTTAAATTTCATTTGCACAAAATCACCTTTAATTCCTTTGGTGTGGCCTTATCTTTAGATTGAAGAATACCAGACCTACTCAAACACTCACAAAGAACACCTTTAAAATGTGCTGTTTAACTACAGCTTTTCCAGGAAATGATGCATTTTTAATTGCATACATTGCTAGCAGCCCAGTTAAAGGACATCACACACATAAGCCAATTTCACCTGCAATCCCACAGGCAGCTCCACTGAAAGCACGTGTATCACTGAATATGGACATTTGATAGGGATTCTCCTATGAAACACTGCTGATTTAGGAAGGGCACAGAAGGGCTGTCTGGGAGTAATTACCACTCAGAGGCCAAGCACAAATGTTTCACTTACTCTCCCAGCACCCATTTACATCCTACACACGAGGTCATGAAAAAATTAGTACCACCACAGTTCTTCCCTAAGTTTCTTTCCCTTCCCTTGCTGCCAACACAACACACTTTAATCCCTCATTTCTGGAACACAACTGTGTCCTGAGTATAATGCTGCCAGCCCACTGGCTGGCACTGTGTACTGACCAAAACCAACAAAGCAGATTCAGCTTAAGCATATTTGCCATTAAAAAGGCTGCTCCTCTATTGTTCAGCGCTTTCCCCATTGTATGTGTTCTTCCAGAACGATGTGTACTGTACTTCCTCTGGTGTTATGGACTCCATTATATGGCACAAGGAGGTCAGCCAATGGCACAAGCAGCAGCCTGTGGTCTGCAACCCCTTGGTTAAATATTAAATTCTTTGTAATGTCAACCGTTTCTTACACTCACACAAGGCAGGATAAGACTAACCACGGACAAAACACTGAATAATCCCAAAAACTAAGCAAATTAAGGAGCCTGAGGATGTTTGTGACAAGGCAAAAGCATGTTTGATGTGTAAGAGAGGAAATGTTCCCTATAAGTGAACCAGCATGCAAACAGAAGTGTCCAGCCACCAGCTCAGCTACACTGAGATTTACAAGACACTCTGCAGCGAACTCACTGCCACAAGCTCCAATCAAGCACTTAATTCACAACTTTGCTGGGATTACAGCATTTCTCAAAACACATATTTTGTGTTGCAATTTTATTACGCAGATGTATTTAATATTTCTTAGAAGTAGCATTTTCAGCTCCCAACCACGTCATTATGCTCACTGCACACTACACTCACAAATCTTTCACTGAGGCTCTGGCATGTTCCCAGAACTGAACGAACAGTCGTGAACCATGTGCAGTGCTGGCCTCACAAGGGTATCTCCTCCATCTGCAGTGAAATGTCCGTCCTTTCCAGCTCCTGTTCCTGTGATAAAATCTTTCTCCAGTCACCAGACAACATATTTAACAGTTAGCTAACATCTCCTATAGCAGGAGAACAGGAATGGTGAGGAGAATAGGTAAATATACTCCAATATCCTCACAGAAACTCAACATAAGCAAATCAGAAATAAAAAACTCTTATTGCTGTTTTGATATGATGTACTGAAGTTTAAAGATACTAAAACAAGTTCTCATGCTGCCTTCTCATACAGGAAACACTCTCACCAAAACACACTCCTCCTCTTTCTTTTTTTTTCTTTTTTGTTTAAAGTGTTGCTGTTGTTTCAAATAAAAAGTACAACTACCAGTATTGTACAGAAAATGTTTGCCTTCATCCACCTTCCAGTAATTAGTATGTATTCTATTTCTGTCCTTTGGATAGTTTCTGTAGTTAGACTTGACTTTCTTTAGCCAGGAGAATATGATCACAATTTTAAGAGGAACACCCAGAGCCATCTACAGTATATCAACATTTGTCTGATCTTTTACTGTCCATGCCCTGAATATCCCACTAACAAAATACAACCTCCTGTTTTCGCTGCAAGCAGTTTCCACTCTATTTAATAGCATGCTGACAACCTATTATATTTGCCCAATACTCACTACTAAAGATAAATACCAGGCAGGATTATTTGATCACAAAGATCTAATTCTTCTAATGTCAAATGACGTCAAATTTCACTTACCTGCTCACAACTGATACCTGACTAGAGAACACCACATTTAAACATAAATATTCTTCAGAAAAACACCTGTTCTTTCCCTTTGGAGAGCAAAAATATCAGCTTTCAGGTTCTTTTAATCATTAGTCATGTTACTGAATTGCTTGCTATACACTTCAATGTATCCATTTTCCAGCCACAAGTTCATATTATGCTTTTGCTAGATTAAAGCCAGAGCCCATTATATACTCCTAAAGTAACCTTTTCAGATCCAGTAAACTAAAAATCTCCCTTCTCAAGGACCTTTTCTATCAATAAGTAATTTTCAGCTCTTATACACCATTTTTCTTCTGTAAAAGCAGTGAGAAATTGGATGTAGTACATAAGAATCGAGTTCAGGAGAGCCCACGTACAGAAATATAAATCACGATTGATTAAGAGACAGGGAAGAGAGAGTACAATAGGGGCTTTTTGATACAGCATCAGCTCTTAAAGAAATCATGCTGAGCTGTTCTTTCTTCATCATCCACTACAAACCCGAAAATTTTTCAGTTGCTCCTTTCCAGACACCAGTCCCTTGTTCTGGAGGTGTGTCTTCATTCTTATAAACAAATGGGCACTTGGTTATACTACAGCATTTTTTATTTCAACAGGTCAAGTCTTGCAGAGGTTCAAACTTCTCTGCATGACTGGCTTACTTTTAAATGCTATTCCAATTAATTTTGGATTTCCAACAGATTTCATTCAGCAATGATTTTATTTTTACTTCCAAATCATTGACAGAGGCACTCGATGGCATCTGGTTCAGGACTGGATTTTTTCAACAGTCCTCCTAGAAAAGCCCACATTCAATAAGGGTCCTCCTGTAAAAGATATTTTGTCAAAATTTGAAAGGAAGATTTCAATCTGCTTAATGTGTTTTGTGATAGAATGCAATTATTTTTAGAGCACAAGACTTAGATCCAGTCTCTTACAAGGACATACACTATCCTTACAGTTAACTCATAATTTGCTTAAAAGACCAAGATCAGGTTGATTTGAAGGGGAACCATTTTCCACAAAACAACATTTAAGGGCACAAGCTGTATTTTTATGCACTTTTTTTAATTTTTAAATCAAATTGGTCTGTTTTTCCTTTTTGCATATTTTGGGCTAACGTATCCTCAGCTTGACAATTCATTCACTCTTCCTGAACATCAGCACATGAACAACTTTCTCCTAGGTTACAGGAACTTTTCCAGGATTCTAAAATTAATAAAAATTAACAATGGGCTAGAGATGTCAAGATTTATGTGCAAATTACTCAGTTTTAATAACTAATTAAAAAAATCCTATCCATACCAAGTCACCATTGCTCAACACCCCTCCCATACTACAAGTGCTGTATTGTACCAGCACCAAACAGGGATGAGAACAACCCATAAATTTCCACCATCCTTAGCCATTAGTCCATTTCTAGCACATACTGCAGAAACTGAGGACAGGTTTAAAAAATATATCAGCTTTTCATGGCATTAATAGATATAGATACAGAAAACCAACTGATTTTAGAGTTTCTTGCAATTTTCTCAAAAGACACATCCCTCATTAGGTAAGGATGGAGTTTTTGTATCTGTTACATGAAACATTCACACATTTCTAGGGATAACACTGACATGCCACCCTAAAGGAGGAGGCAAAAGGGATGATTTCAGAGACAATCTCTCACTCTTATGAAAACAAATTTGAAATAATGAGTATTCCTATAAAAGACAGAAGACTTCTTATGAGCTTTCCCTTTCCATATTTCTTGACACTCATTTGTTTTTTGAACTGCTTAAGCTTTAATACAACAACTGAAAACTGAGCATCACAAATGAGATGATTACAAATGCCAAAACACATCTCACCTGATAAAGAATGATAACCAAAACTGTGGTAGTACTTTAGACAACACATCATGAATGAAACAACAGGAATTAAGCAATTAAGTGTTAACTTTAGCATACTACTAGCGCCTTTTTTTTCAATATTATGAACATGAAGTGAGCCAAGTGGAACAATTTACAGATTTCAAACAAAAAGCATCAAATGAGAAGTTTAAAGTGGACAGTAAGCTTCAGCAGTTAATTACATAAAAAGTCTTGTGATAATATGTCTTTAAAACTCTATACAATAGGAGGCAGAAGTATGCAGTTATCACCCATCAGCATTGGGCAGTGGAGAACTGCAATTCACAAATAATTAACTTGGAATAAACCTTAAATTTTTTAAATCTATGTACTGTCCACCCAGCAAAAATCAATGTCTACTTCTTGATACAATTTTACTTAAAAAATAAGTGTATCTAAATATTTATATTATAAACAGGAATTACAGTGAGAAACACAGTAAGAAATACCACTGCATGCATACAGAAAAGTATTACTTTAAACATTTGGTTTTTGGAAACAACACAGAAACTTTGAAAAGAGTAAATGATCAACTGGTATATCCAACAAGGTGCACTTACATCTTCATTCCAGTCTTCTGCTGTCCATTCTTCTATTGAGTTTTTCCATGCTCCTATTATAATTGGGGAAGGAAAAAAACAGGTGCAAGTTAAAAGCACAGCATTGTGTCTCAACTCTTCTGCTTTATAAGCAATCCTGCTTCCGTTATAGCGGAACCCCAAACAAGGAGATAGTGGTTGGAAATGTATTTGGGAACACGGCTGGAAGTCCTAGAAAATTGGTCTGGAGAATTAAAATTCTGGGAGGGAAACACCACCACTCCCTCATCCCCTGTCCCTAATTTCTGATTTCAGGAATTTCTTAGCCACTATAGCGCCAGATTTAATTTGCATGAACACGTCACACATGTCTGCACCCAGTGATTAATTCAAACCATTAGAAGAATTTTCTCCCATGTGCCCAGCAATGGTGAGAGGTTACCCAACCCTCCCACAGGATCTCCCAGTTTCATGCACAAATTCATACAGAGCCTGAACAAAACACAACCACAACACCTGCTCCAACATCCACAACTCTACTGTACACAAATTCAATTTCAAGGCCCAAGCTATGCCTCCGGAGGCTCCTTTCCAACCTTTTAACTCTCTCCTCAGAGCAGAACTCCAATCCCTCAATGTTATTTTAAAACATGTACAATTCTTATAATGGCAGCAAAAAAGTCTTTAAGTTTCCACTATAGCTACAAACACTTCTTCCTGTAGCTTAAGGCAGAGTTTATTTG
This sequence comes from Manacus vitellinus, assembly GCF_001715985.3. NCBI lineage: Eukaryota > Metazoa > Chordata > Aves > Passeriformes > Pipridae > Manacus > Manacus vitellinus. The sequence goes on along the minus strand of NW_021940508.1, from coordinate 7,865,106 downwards.
GCGAACACTGGAGCACAGCACACAGTCCACAGCCTGCAGAAACAGGAGAACTACAAGAAACAACCCTGTGGATGAAAGAACCTGATCCCTTCCCTTAGGAAACAGCAGGCACAGACATGCAAGAACAATAAAGGGACTGAAGGCCCACCAGTGAAAGCACAAGAGAGGTTATCCCACGAACAACCAGAGCCTTTGTTTAAAGTACACAACCACAAGTAAAGAAAACACGAGCACCAATGTTACTGCCACCGGCACTCTTGATCAAGTACAAAAGCAAAAGAACTGGCTGTTTCAATCACCTCCTTTCACTTAATCAGGAACCCTCTGAGACACATTAATCAAGACACAATCCCACCCTGAACACCGCATCAAATCCACCTTGTACCAATGCCACCACTGCCTTAGTATTTTCTTCTGTACACCTCAAAAAACAAGCGGTTTGTGGCAGAGGAGGGTTGGACCTCACTAATCCAGTGAGGAGATCAGGTCGACCACAAAGTTACATATGGTGGGGAGAAGAGAAGGGGTTTTTATACCTTAGAATCCAAAACTATTTGGCATGTCCTGAGCAAGGTAACATCTGCTCTGTGGGGCAACATAAGAGTTTCAGAGACTGAGATATCCTGTGCTCACATTTTAGCAAACAGCCCCTAATCAGGATGGTGTTACACGCTGGTAACTAATAACCACACCTGAGTACAGCACTACAATGCCTCAAATTTCTAGACTAATCCACACATTTCTATAGAAATTCTGAAAAGGAGAAAAAGCCCAATGAGCAGTAGTTTTTAGAGAAACAGTCCATTTTCTTTCCTTTCCACTGACCAGCACAAAATCCCTTCCTTGATATTTCTTTAAAGAAATAGATCCTGGTATTTGCCCTGCTTGTACTTATCTCCCATCAGTGACTGCAAGGCCTGCCCCTAGAAGACAAACCTTGTGCTGGTGTCAGACCACTAACGACAGAGCTTGGAGTCTAATGAAATAATCACAAAAAGAGCTCAGACAAATCAAGTCCAACTCTTGAGCATTCCCCACCACCTCTGGGAAACTGAACCTGCTTGGAATAATACTTGTGATGTTTTCCTGACATTCAATTTAAAGATTTATCTGTTGCTCCTACTTAGGAGTTCTGAGCATCTACTCTTTTTAAATACCAAGCACAACTCTTCACCCTTTTATTAGTTTACCCAAGCTGCCAAGGTTATTACTTAAATTTATTAACACTCTTCCTTCCTAACTCAGTCCTTCCCGTGTCAATTTCACTGCTCTTCCCTGCACTAAATCCAGTTTGCTAATGTTTTCCTCCTATTGATGGGATTTCTAAGTCAAATCTTGCCACAGGCACATCAATTTCCTTTTAGTTCAAAATCCACGCTGGCATTTTTGCAATTCCATATATCCTCTTCCCAACCTTTCTACCAAGCCTTGTAAAGCATCACAATTCAACAGTTCTCTGTTTTTCACCAGAATTATGCGTTTTCAAGAATCTTTGTCATACCAGCTTCAACCTAGATGGCTCTCTGTGACTCTTCACTGCTTCTCCTTGTAACAAGTTCAGTTTTAGAAAGTTATAAAGCTAATAAAAAGTATACAAGTTTTTTGGTAAGTCTTCAGTTATTTTCCTCCAATTCCTCTCTTCCTGTCAGACTATTTACTTTTTTTCCTTTCTTTGAACAATCAGACACTGACTTTAGCCCTAAAATAAATTTATCTTGGTCTATGCTGAACTTAACGTACTAATTCTTTCTTTCTGGATTACACTCACGTTCTAGAATGACCTGAAGGTTCGTTATGACTTTTACAGAACTACAAGAAAACAAAAAAAAAACAACAACAAAATAACCCCACAAAACCACAAACCCAAATACCAACTTCCTCATAACTTCCAAGCAACACAATTCCCTTCCTCCCTCTTGACAGTTACATTATGATTTTTTTTTTTTTGTCGTTCTTCAGTTTCAGAGTCATTTAAGGCTGCTCATAACTACGATGATAAAGGAAGTTTTTTTGTGTAGTTTATGAAACTATACCAAAGTAGAGGCACCCATAAATTACCAGAACACAATGCCATTTTTATAACCTGCTTTGAGAAGTAAGCAACTCCAACATAACTTATTTATAAGAACTGCTGTGATTTTCACTCAGGATCTCCCACTGCCCTGGTACATTCCAAAGAAGGTAAGAGATGAATCATACTCTTCAGGCTTATTCCCTTTTGGATGAGGATTGGTCATTTTGTTTCTCCCCACCTGTCCTTTGTCTTTGCCTTTCATCTGCATGTTACTTCTATATAAATAAGGATGCTATATTATTTGGAATACAATCAAACTCAAACATTATGAACTGCTAAAGATTTGCCCTTTACTCTGTATTTCAACCAACAACACTTAAATTTCACCTCCACAAAACCCTGTTAGATTTTCTACTGGATTACACAATGGTGCACCTAAAACACGCTTCACTGAACCTACTGTGATTCTTCTGGCAGCAATTCAGGATATGAGGTTCTAGAGCACTTTCAGAGCACATATGACAGAAACATACGGTGTATATTTAATGAAAGTGTTGATATTTATAATTCCTCAGCACTGGCTAAAAGAGGAATTACTTAGTAAATAACTCGGAATCCACAGAGAGTTTGTATTTGCATGGTGTCTTCAGAAAACATTCTGATCAGCACATTGGGTTTGTTTCTCCAGGCAGTTGCCCTGCTATCTCCTCTTTAATGTAACTGCAGATGACAGGCAGTACTTTTTTAAGTGTCTAGTATGAGCTAATATTGTTTCCTTTCTTTTTAGATGAAATAAGAACTGGGACTGCGTAATGAGGAATAATGACAGTGATTTTCCAACCTGCTCTTCTTCTGTGTAAATTCTTACCTGGCATCCATAAAATCTACTTAAAACTTTATGGATATATATATGACTCCCACATTCAAATCTTTAGTAACTCTATATTGGGAACTTAACTGAGCCTGTTGATTTGTAACTAACATAACAGCACTGTAAATGTAGGGGGAAAAAAACCTGGAAACTAATATTTGGGATTGACAAGTCAAATCATGCTCAGCTTTGTGCAACCTACCAGTCCAGACCTTGTCTTCCACTCTTTCCCCTCTACCACTGCTTCCATCTTCCTTCCCAGTGCTCTCTTCTGCTTTAAAACTACTACCCCAGCTGCAGCCTCCTCTAAAAACCCTCAAGATGCTTTCCATCACAAGGTTGAAAGTGCTTCCCACTTGGACAAAACTAAATGATTCAATTTTAAATCCTACTCTTTTTAATGAGATTCCTTTTGGCTGGGGGACTTCTTTTAGATATTATGAGAGCTTGTGTAAAGAAGCAACACTACAAAATAAAACACTCTTCAGAGAGACATTTTTGTTTTGTCAGCTATGGTGCCTTTTCCATCTGCACTGAAAGTAAATCAAGACTAGCAAGAAAAAGATATTTAACCCCCAAAAAGAACAGTCACACTTACCAAGTTTACTTTAAATTTCCACCAACCAAGTCATTTTGTGGGAAGTTCCCACAGTGACACTCATTCATTCACATACCCTTAAGAACCATTAAACTGACAATTCACAAATGCTTTCTCGCACCTTCTTTCTCCCTACCATACTCCCTAAAAATTTCCACACATGCCTTAAGCTGTGTTACTGAATTTCAGTGAGGTTCTTGGGAACATGCACACAGCAAAAACACACTCAACATCCCAAAAGAAGTTCCACATGATGCCTTAGGATTCTTAAGATTTATAGCAAATATGGATTTTTAGTATGGCTGTATAGTCTCTAACACTTTAGAATAGCAGTTGACAGTTACCAAACCCTGTTATTATGCTTCATATCAAATTTTCTAAATTCTTCAGGTTTTATTTAATGTTCTTTTCAAGGGAAAAGACTCTAGCAAGCACATCTTGTTTGGGATATGCACCTGGACTGGAATAATATCACTGTAGCCAAAGCAACCTTGATGGCCCAGAAACCTGGGAGGAACTCCAAAGACTGAGAGGATGAGGAAGATGAGGAAGAAAGGAGTCTTGAGGCCTCCAACTCAGTTCTGGGGTGGTGTGCCAGGGGGGCATATCTGGGGAGGTCCTGGGACAGACAGTTCTCAGACTGGATGGATTAGTACTATAAAACTGTAGAACTCCTAGACACTCACATGCACTTTATGTATTTGCTGCAGCATAAAGTGCTTTATTAAAAGAACTGTTTTCTGCCTTACCTACACTAATATTGTCCAGAAAGTATTTTCTATTTTAGGCAACACGCACGTCAACTAGACCTCTGAATTTCCACCAGTCTGTTTGCTCAGCAGCACACTCCTCATGCAGACACGCTCATACTCTCACAGGGATCTGTTTACCCACACAAAGCTACTCTTATTCCTAGGCAGAATTCTTCCATTACTGAAGACTGAGGAGATGCCTACAAGTAACAGAGGTTGTCATGAGAGAAGCACACGAAGGCTACTCTGAGTTAGCAGGGAGGGTCACAAAACATTTGAGTATACTTTGGAAGTGGAGCACAAGTCGTGTTTAAGCCACAACCATAGAGCTGCTATCACTAGAAACAAACCAGTGATTCTCTATCTCTGGTCCAGTCTCCTTGTACCTTTCTTATAGGTTTTTTTTAACTAGTTAACCTTACTGCTTCTGCAATGCTTGTGACGACATACCCTGTCCCTTGCTACCAATAGCAAACAAAAATATAAGAATTCCAAGAGGAATTTTCAAGACATTAGGTGTACTCCTTATTTGAAAAACTAACATCAGTGAAAATAAAAGGTGCGTTTCTGTTTATGCTACAGTACCAAGTAATTTCAAAAGTAATTCCTTGGAAAGATGCCATATTTGGCAAGAATGATCCCATTAATAACTTAATATAGTCAAGGCCACTCTTCCACGCTGGACCAGAAGGCACTCAGAGTGACAAGACAGCTGCTTAATAAGCCATCCTAAACTCTGAGCCTGTCATTGCCTTCTCTGGTTAAGTGGGAAACAGTTCATATGAAGCTCAGAAAGCTGCATCTCAAGCAGCTCAGAGCAGAGCTCAACAGAGCACTGGCCTCCAGGATCTCCCTCCACACTTGACACAGGGGTTGATGAAAAATCACCCAAGTAGGCTTCAGCAACAAAGAGACCAGAAGAGTTACCCATTGCTGCAGTTAAAAAAAATTCTCTCCCTCAAGGGTTCTCAAGTGCCGACAAAACCATGCATTAATTACACCATCCTGACACAGGATTTCCTGTCTTCATCTCCACAGAACACAGGAAGCAGTAAGGTATCCTATTTTCCCAATCACAGATAAGCAGGTCACCCACCTCATTTCTGAATCACCACAAGAACACTGCTAAGTGGTTCCTTTCCAAACTCTCTCTGTCTCTTGCCTTTAGCTGGAGTGTGTACTTCTCACTGGAAACATCATACAGAAACACAGAGCTGCCTCTATCATCAGACAAGCCAACAGCTTTTTGGCTTCTATTCAAGTGCCTACTCGTGTTTTGTTAATTAATTCTTCTCTTCAAAGATGGCAGACCTTGGAACTCTCCTCCATCCCAGAGACTCACATCCTTACATTTCTGCGTTGCAGAGATGGGGTTTCCAGTGTCACTGAGTGAATTCATATCTGTAAACTGTTTTTCTTTTCTTTTTCTTCTTGGATATTTATACCCCATTACCTAATGCCTGTGGACCAATCACTTCTAGTAGGACTTATGCTCCTTAATTACATTAGGTGAGATCTTAAGCAGTATCTAAACAGTTCTTCACATACACGGTTCTTCCAGTGACTCTTCAAATTCCTTTGTCTCTCAAGAGTTTGTTAGTACCAGAACAAGAAAATTGCACAATGCCTTCCCTTCATTCTTACCAGAGAGACACACAAGCTCTGTGCTCTGCACATCAGCAGCAGTTTAACTATAAAAATGAACTAATATCTGTGTCACAGAAGAAGGAGTCACATTGTCAGAAGTTAAGTGAACACTAGCAGAATGATTATTTTAACTGCAATTTGCTACAGGTCTTCATTCCAGTCCTTCCACTTCTTGAAGCATCTTACCAGTTCCATCATCTGCATCATTCTGAACAGTCTCCCAAATCTCTGATTTTGTCCCAAAGCCATCAGTGGCAGAAGATTCCGTATAGTCTGCAGGATTAAATGTCCTAGAGTTTTAAAAGTTAAGAAATGGAAGAGAACACACGGGTCATTCAATGAGCACAAGTGTCATCTTTTTAGCTGAAGTTGTACTAGATTTAACATCTCAATTTCACTTCAAAAAATTTTTTTTTCTATGAGCAGACAGAGATAAAAAAGGGAGAAAAGAGAAAAGGAGAAAAAAAGTGAGGAGACTGGAAAACAAAATTCCCGTAGAGAAAGTGAACCAAAGCAATTCCTGAAAAAGCAGTTAACAGCATACCTACCCCTCCCAGTCTTACAAAGCATTAGTTTATACACACAAAAAAACCTATAAGACCCTCTCTGCTGGTAAGTTACTCAGCACATGGCTGACTGACAAGTAACCAGTATCATGTCCTTCCAGAGCACTAGACCTGCCCAGGACACCCAACGCCAAAATACACAGATGCAGCTAAAAGTGAAAAAGGATTATTGAAGAAAAGCCTCTTTTCAGTTTCTTCACCTACAAGTATGAACAAGAAGGATTATTAGTGAAGTAGAAAAAGCCTTCTGTTCATCATGACATCACTGATTTTACATGAAGTGCCATTAAAGGCAAACACTGAGTGAAAGTAGTGGAGGCTATGTTTCTATAAAGCAAGTTATTCCAGCAAAATTGAGAACAAACTTTTAAGCTGCTGAGTAACTTCTTCTCAATCATCTGTTTTAAGGTCCATGTATGTCCAAACAGTTAATGCATGAAACCTCAAAAACAGGAGGAAGTTTAGAATCTCTGCTTTCTAGTTTTATACAGAACTTGCACATTCTACATTACACTGAAATGAATCTCATTTTGAATTGGTCTAAGACTAAATACACAACACAACCTTCAGCCTCCAAGGCACTATGTGGCTGGTACCGATGGCAGGTATTGTTCTCCAAGTCTGAGATATTAACACTGAGTAAACATACATTACGTTTGTATAAGGGTGCCTAGTTAGAAATACTGGTTTAAGACAAAAATGTTCCATTCATCATCTAAGAGATTTGTCAGTTTTTGAATCCATATTGGTTTATCAAACATACAGCAATATTCATACATACAGTGGCAACATTGTCATTTAATATTGCCACTGAGTTTGATCCTTGCCAAAATCTGTGCTCTGCATATTTCTTACCCCATGCCTTGGGCTGAAAACCTCCCCGCTCCTCTCCCTCTGCCACGTCCAAACCCTAGGAGAGAAAACACCATTTAACAGCAACAGCAGAGGAGCCACCGGTCACTAGTCTGTCACATTAGAGAATGCCACGGTTGAACAAGAAAACTACTATAACTGAAGTTAAATATCATTTACTTCCCAAATTCCTGCACAGAATTTGTTTCCCTAACACACACAAATAAGACACAGTTCATCTAAGACCACCCATTTTAGCAGGACCTGCAATTCCTTGCCATCTTTCTGTGTCTCGTGAAGTAGCTCCAAATGTCAATAAAAGAACTTACCTAAAGACTCACCCCAAAGACTGCTACTGCCAAATCATCAGATGTTTTCCAAAGCTTTGTCTCTACTGTCTCACTCTTGCCTAAGATGCCCTGGAATCCAAGCCTCCCTGCATACCCTGATCACCCAAGAAATTCCCTCTCTCTCCTTATCTGTGTGAGGACAAAGTTGAAATACTCCATTTGTTTTCCTTCTCTGACTCAGACTACCTGTCCATCCCTATCCTCCTCTGCTTCTGCCAACCAGTGACCACACATTTCTTCTGCTTCCCCCTTAATCACAGCTACTGACAAGGAAATTACCCAGTTCAAATTCCTCAGCTTCCCTGTTATCATTCACAGGAATATTCATTTCTATTTTAACAAAACCAAGTATTTGTTGCCTTCAATTTTGATTACCAGCCTCAGTTAATCTGATACAGTGAATGGCTTTATTTTTGCACATTCCATTCATGCAAGGCATGAAAATTTGTGTGTTACTTAACAATCCATAAAGCAAATGTCTATAAAAAATGTTAGCAAGTACTTCTTACATGCAGCATATTTCTGCATACATTTCACCCCCATCCCTTTTTAGGGGTTTTATCCGAGGCTTTTCCAATTTGTTGGGTTGTTTTTGAGGAAGACTATGCATACTATTTTGTATGACAAGAACAGGAAGAGGCCAAGAGCTACAGTCAGAGAACAAAAAACAAAGTTTATTTTAATGACAAAATTAGGTGGTAATTATAAGTTACGAGGCAACTGCAAGTTTGCCAGAGCACAAAAATTATAATCCTAAATCACCAGTATGCTGGTGTCCAAACATCAGAATTACCCATGACAGGCTGTTTAAAGTTGGATCAGAATTACCTCTTATTTTCAGGGGACCACCTGAACTGAGTAAGAACATTAGCACCAAGACATGGTAAAACCAGTTTAGGAATTAAGTTCCTATTTTAATGACTTTCCATTCCCTGCTCTCACCACTAGTTCTTCCCCTTGTCCCAGTTCACTGTTCAAGTGTTAAAAAGACATTTCTAGACCTACTTTTTCAAGGACTTCTTAGGAGCACCAAAGTAGCAGGATGAAATAAGCAGAGGAATGATTCCCTTGCAGCAACATACAGTATTTTTTGGGACAAGAATACAGAATAGCTGAAGTCTGGCACTGGTCAGCTCTTCTATCTCTACATTATTTTCCCCTCTTTGCTCTCTTTTCACAATTGGATGCAGAGAAGGCAGACAGAGGTTAGGGAAGAGGCAACAACTGCTGTAACCTGGGATTTGTCACACTTCTTCACCAAACTCACGTGCTCTTTGCCATAAAGAAGAGTGCTCCAGGCCCGGTCATACCCAACTGCTTCCAACTTGGCCTTTGTACTCCCTTGCTTAGCCTACCTCTTCTACTGCTCCTCTCCTTTGTCCATCTAAAATCCCCAATCTGGGAAGCTGCTCCATGGTATTAAAGGGTCACAGCTCCCAGGTGCAGAGAACTCAGAGCACTCTGGATTTTGTCAGGCAGGGGTTTTTTTTAAGAGTAGAACCAGCTACACAAGGTTACCTGGGGACATGGTGGGGGTCACCACATAAAAAAATTACATCCTACTGCCACTAATACAGCATTAAACACCATTTACTGAGATTGCACAGAAGCAAGATCAACAGTTTTCTGACAACCTCAGGTACAAGTTCAACTGGGCGCTGCAAAACATAGAAACAGTCAAGCAAAAATATTTTTGAGTGAAGCAATCAGATATTCAGTACAGAGAGATAGCTGGAACAGCTACGATGAAAGAAGAAACAGATTTTTGTAAAGGACGTAAGTCTCCCCACTCATCCAAGTGCAAAAGCCTGAAAGAACGATCTCAGCACATGTAGTGGGTTTCTGTGGCTGGGTTTTGGTAGCAGGGGGTGGCTTCTGTTAGAAGCTGCTGGAAGCTTCCCCTGTCTGGTGGAGCCAATGCCAGCCAACTCCAGGACAGACTTCCTGCCACTGGCCAAAGCCAGGACAATCAGAAGTGATAGTAATGCCTCTGTGATAACATATTTAAGAACAGAAGATTGTGGCACAGAAAGAATTCCAGCCAGGGAAGAGTGAGAACATGCGAACAACAACATAGACACTAAAGTCGATCCAGGAGGTGCTCCAGGGGCTGGAGCTGAGGCCCTGCAGCCCGTGGTGCAGACCATGGTGGAGCAGCTGTGCCCTTGCAGCCCATGAAGGACCTTCGGGGTGCAGAGACCCCCCTGCAGCCCATGGAGGAGCCCATGCTGGAGCAGGTGGATGCATGAAGGAGGCTGTGACCCCGTGGGAGGCCCAAGATGGAGCAGGTCCTGCCAGAGACCTGCAGCCCACGGAGAGGGAAGCCCACACTGGAGCAGGTTTTTCCTGGGTAGGACTTGTGGCGCCTGTGGGGGACCCACGTCAATAAAGCTCATCCATGAAGGACTGCACCTCATGGAGGAGTGACCCACGGGACAGCAGGTTGGGAAGAGCTGCTGCCCGAGGGATGGACTCACACTGGAGAGGTCCATCAAGGACTGTCTCCCGTGGGAGGGACCCCACGGGAGCAGGGGAAGGACTCCTCTCCCTGAGCAGTGACAGAACCAACAGCTGACCACAACCCCCATTCCTGTCCTCCTGCACTGCTGGTGGAGAGGAGGGAGAACACGGAAGGAAGGAGGGGTGGAAGGAACGTGTTTTTAGGATTGTTTTATTTCTCACTCTTTGGCTCTTATCCTGTTAGTAATAAACTGAAGTACTATCCCCACTTGAAGTCTGTTTTGACCGTGAAGGTAATCAGTAAGTGACCTCTCCTAGTTCTTATCTCAACTCATGAATCCTTAGCTGTTTTTTTCTCTCTCCTCTGTCCAGTTGCAGAGGGAGAGTGAGAGAGTGGCTTAAGTGGGTACATGGCATCTGGCCAGGGTCAACCCACTTTAAACAGAAGATGACATTTCAGCAAGCAAGACATATGCAAGATACCATACCATCATGGACACAATAAACTACTAGTTAAAAACACCAGTAAGAACCTCTTACAATTTTATAAACTGTTGAAAAGAAATAATGTTGTTCCTGAAGTTCCATGCACAGTCTTAGACTACTAGCCAGAAAGGCATTTTTTTTATGCCGGATCACTTTGAACATTAATCCTGAACTTGAATTTCAAGGAGATTCCCTTAATTTTGTAAAGCTGTGTCTGTGCTTTCTGTCAAAACTGAAATTAAGTTTATTCAACAAATGCAATAAAAAGCATTCTAATGAAGACAAAAGGGACGTACCAAACCAGTGGAGTTAACACTAAACTCAAAGCTAGAAGAGACACTTAACAAAGAATTAACTCAAAACATAGGACAGTAAGTACTGACCACTGAAATACCACCCTAACTCAAACACATGGTCATATATCATGGTCCATAATACACAATGCCAGTGGGAAGGGTTGATATTCTCTTTGACACAACCAGATCACTAATATATTCTTAATTTCTCACGCTGAGGAAGTTACTTCTCTCAGTTGTCAAAATTAAAATATGGTCTGAAAACAATTAGAAGGCACAGTGTTCTAACACAGAGAAGTTAGTCATGAAGCAATTGTGAATGCCCACAGGGTATCTGCAAACATTTTATGCTTTTTAACAGTGACTAAGAGGTCAGTGAGGAAATGAGGCTTCACACCAGAATTCAGAGCAAGGATCCAAATTCTGAGGCTGCAATCCCACAGTAACTTAAACCCATTTAAATCAGAACCACCACAACTGTGGTCTTCCTTACCAGTGATCACAAGCTCTGCTCTTTCCTGCACTTATAGTTTTGCACTTACCAGTGGGCGAGCACCAAACGACTACCAGAAAACAGTATTTGTTCGCTTTTGGATCAGCTCTCCAGACCAGTTCCCGGCTTGTCAAATGCCAGAAAACCACGCACCTTTACAACAGGATAAGCCACTAAAAAACCCTGTTGTGTCCAGCTACCATGCTGATTGCATCTTTTTTTTTGTCTAGGTTAGTTTTGCTGTCACCTATCACCCCTTACTTTCCACGTGCCTTAGCATAGTTTCCAGGTGGATCTGCTCCACTGTCCTGCCAGGTACAGAAGTAAAATTGTCTGCCCTGTAGTTACCCAGGTCATCCTAATTTCCCTTTTTAAAATGGAGGTTATGCTTCCTCTTTTCCAGTGAGTGGGAACTTCACCATTCAACAAATACAATGGATAGTGCCTTAGCCACTTCCTTTGCCAGTTCCTTCAGGACCTGTGGATGTATCTTGTCAGATTTCACAGACACATCTACATTCTGATTTCTTAAATGGTCTCAGACCTGACCCTCTCCTACAGCAGGCAGTTCTTCATTCTCCCAAGTCCTGCCTCTCCCTTCTACAACTGAGATGGCTGGAGATCTTGTCAGTAAAGATCCTGAGGCAAAAAAAGTCATTAAGTACCTCAGCCTTCTCCTTGTCCCAGTTAGCCAGGTCTCCCATTTTCTTACAGAAAGGGCTCACATTTTCTCTAGTCTTCCTTTTCTCCCCAACATTACAACTTTAGCATTCCTAACCAGAACCCTGGCTGCTCAGACAATCTCTCTATTAGTCCCAGGCTCCCTGTCTTTGCTTCCACCCTCTGTGGGCTTCCTTTTCATGTCTGAGTTTGTCCAGGAGCTCCCTGTCCATCCACGCAGTCCGGTGTTTTTGCCCGACTGTCTCTTTGTTGGGATGAACTGCTCCTGAGCTTGGAGGAAGGGATACTTAAACATTAACCAGCTTTCCTGAGCCCCCTCTTCCCTCCAGAGCTCTACCCCATGACACTCTTCTTCTTCAGAGTGAAGAAGCTGAAGTCTGCTCTCCTGAAGGCCAAGGCAGTGAGTTGGCTGTGTGTTCTCCTCACTGCCCCCCAGATTTCATGGTCACTGCAGCCCGGGTTGCCCTTGACCTTCACATTCCTCACCAGCCCCTCCTTGTTGGTGAGAGGAAGGTCCCACACAGCATGTCTCCTCGTTGGCCCATCTATCACTTGGAGAGGGAAGTCATCACCAATGCATTCCAGGAACTGCCCAGATTGCCTGTGCCCAGCTATGTTGCCCTTCTAACACATTCGGGGTTGTTCAAGTCCCCCATGAGTACCAGGGTTTGTGAATTATCCCGCTCCTATATGTCTACAGAGAGCCTCACCTACTCAGTCCCCCTGGTCAGAAGGCCTGTAGCAGATCCCCACTGTAATGTCATCTGTCCCTGCTCTCCCTGTAATTCTGACCCATAGGCTCTCATATGGTTCCTCATCCATCCCCAGGCAGAGCTCCGTGTACGCCAGCTGGTCACTGATAGAGTGCAACACCCCATCCTCTTCTGGGCCTGTCCTTCCTAAAGAAGCTGTATCCTTCCATTCCAACACTCCTCTCAAAGGAGCCACCCCACCACATCTTCATGACACCAACAAGATCATGGCCCTCAGACAGGCACGCATCTCTAATTCCTCTTGTTGATTCCCCATGCTCTGTGTTTGCATAAAGGCAACTGTGCTGGGTCCCCAGTGAAGACAACTTACTGGCTGGAAGGGCTGCAGTTCCTTTGTGCTGCCCCTCAGCTGCTGTCCTGCTGTCCTGAGATCCTTCTCCAGGGTTTGAGCATCTCTTGCTGGCCCTCACATCAAACTGGTAGAATTGGAATCAACTGAGGTTCCCCTTCACCAGTAACTTTAGCTTAAAGCCCTCTTCACCAGCCTGGTAAGACTATGAGTCACCACAGAATGGTGCTGCAGGGACATTAAAGATCATCTCATTCCAATTCCAATCCTCCTGCCATGGGAGGGACAGCTTCCACTAGACCAGGCTGCCCAAAGCCCCATCTAGCCCAGCCTTGAAAAATGCCAGGAATGAGACAGCCACACCTTCACTGGGCAACCTGTGCCAGTGCCTCAACCACCCCAACAGCAAAGAATTTCTTCCTAATATCTAATCTAAATCTTCCCCCTTTTAGTTTAAAACTGTCCCCCCCTTGTCCTATCACTATCTGCCCATAGAAAAAGTCTCTCTCCATCTTGTTATAAGCTCCCTTTGGGTACTGGAAGGTGCTAGAAGCCCTCTCAGCCTGTCTTCATAGCAGAAGTGCTCCAGCCCCCTGAACGTCTTTCGTACTCTCTATGGACCTGCTCTCTACGGCTTCCTGGGCTGCAAGCTCACATCCAGCTTTTCATCAATAAGAAGCCCCAAGCTAGTCTGTACTCGTGTCTGGGATTGCCCTGACCCAGGCACAGCACTTTGCATTGGTCTTGTTAAACCTCATGACATTCCATGGGCCCATTTCTCAAGCTTCTGCAGATGCCTTCTGGATGGCATCCCAAACTCTCAGCTTGCCCTTAACCTCATTATGTCATATATCAAAGAGCACTGATCCTAAGATAGAGCCCTGAAGGACATCACTCATCACCAGCCTCCACCTGGACACAGAGTCATTAACCACAACACTCTGTATCCATCCAGCCAATTCTTCATCCACCAAACAGACCACCTTCCAAATTCCTATCTCTCCAGTGCTGAGATAAGGATGTTGTGTGGGACCACGTCAAAGGCCTTACAGAAGTCTAGGTAGATGACATGAATCAGTCTTCCCTTCTCGACTGTTGCAGTCACAGAATATGCTGAGTTGAGAGGGACCCACAAGGATCAGAGTCCAACCCTGCACAGTCACTCCATCATAGAAGGCCACTGGATTAGTCAGGTACAATTTGCCCTCAGAGGGGCCATGATGACTGAAGATAATCATCCCCTTCCCTGACAGATGGAACACATCAGCCTCCAGAAGACCACAGGCTAAGAAGCAAACCCCTGGCTGTGGCACCAGGCCTGTAATCATCTGCTGATTCTCCAAGTACAACTGGCCCTTTTAACCTCCTTCCCTTTTGACTGGAAGGATGGATGAAAAAACTAGTTGTGTTCCAGAGTCCCTTATGGCTACTCCCAGGGCTCTGTCATCCTTCTTGATGCTGGTCAGACTGCTCCTGGCTCTACCACTGGAGCCCACATGAAACAACAGCAGGTACAGTCAGTGGACTGTGCAAGGCCTGGCAGTCTCAGTGACATCCCTGATATGAGCCCACAGTAAGCAGCACACCAGGTCACCAAATGGGTGCCATTTTTCTTTCCTTGAATGAATTCTAGAAAAGTCAACACTTACACCTAACCCAGGTGGGAGGCAAGATTTTCTGTTTCCACTAATACCTACTGGGAGTTCAAAACACTCATAATCACACAATCAAGTCTCCATTCTGGTACCATTCATGCATGGAAAGAATTGCTCTCCACATTCACAACATTTCTTCCCCTAAAACAAATACACACTACATGGGAGCATGAGAAAGATGTGTAGAAGAACAACACAGATGGGCCTACCCCATTAAATTAATAGCCTATTCTGTACAAAATCCAGTCTACTCAGCTTGGAGACTTAAATCCTTCCACCACAACACAGGTGCTTTATTTCAAAACTTGGATGAGTTTAGAGGAAGCTACTTCAAGGTTAAGAGGCCTAGAGAACAGCTGAAAGGAAAAGGAAATGCAGACTGGATGGTCAGACAACACCTAGATTTGTGCTTATCTCTGACTACACAGTAACTGAACAGCCTGCTCTGGTCTCTGCTCTGGAAATGCAGAGCCAGCCATCCTCCCAGCAGACACCAAGCTGACAGAGGTTTAAGCCTTAAGAGATAAAGAGTATAGAAACTTCGCATTCTAGGTATTCCATACAACCAAAACAAATCCCAAAGTTGCATTTAATGATTCAAATTACTTTTGTCTTTATTAGTCATCATAAAGCTAGAAGCAATTCATCACATGTACTCTAGAAAGCATTTTTAGATGCGTGTGCAGAAAACTTTCATCTCTAAAATTATATTTAAAAGAAAATGGGTAACTTGTTAAAACTAAGTTACGGTTAATCTCAAAAAAATAAAAAATGTACATGACACAGTTTCTTAACCACAGCAAAACCAAACAGACTTCATACTGTGACCTCCAGAAGGTCTGCTCGACATTTAAGTTTTACAAAAAATAACATCCTTACTAGTTCTGGCAAAGGAAACCCAAAATATATCCTGTGCCAACTGGGCTAAGCTTTTATACTAAGAGAATGTTTACACATGCAATTCTGGTTACAGAAACTCAATTTGTTCAAGGATAGCATAGATAGGATACTTCTTATCTAAAAACATTTTTTAAAAAAAGAGATAAAAAATACAAACTGGACTACAATCAGAAAAGAATGAAAAGGATAAGCAGCTTTACTTTCTTATACAGCCAGCAGACAAAACAAAATTTGGAAGGCTACTTGAGTCCAGAACTAAAACACAGTATTTTCCCCTTTCATTTTTATTTCTGTTTTGTAAGAAAAAGATTCCCTGTCAGCATCCACATTTATGACACGCTCATGTTGCTCTGGAATAATGAAGAGGAAGAAAATAGAAGAACAGAAGTACAAGCAACAAGACCATCTTCCCTTGGCAAACCAGGAGAATTACTACACATGAATCTGTAACAAATTCTATGCTGAATCAATTCCAAAAGTTCACCTACCTGCTATTCTATTATAAGCTATGGTTAGTTTGATATCTAGGGAAGAGCACATGAACTGAAACCACAGTGCAGTTCTTCTCTGGATGCCCTCCTGGTCTTCAACTATTTGTGGCTCTGACTTCCTTAGTCAAATATAATTTACATACAAAAACTTTTGCTGGTTTTTCCTTTTCTTGCTGTGGTTCTTTTTTAGGAGGAAATTGTCAAGTCTCTTTTGGGTACATTTCCTGCACTCACATCATCTTACTGAAAGGAGTTCCTCAGGTTAACTACATACATGAAGAACCACCTCTGTAAGTTCACTTTGAAGCTGTAATTCATTGATTCCATTTAATATTCGCTCTCTTGCACACTTGCTTGGAGTGAGCAGTTGATTACATAGAATCATAGATTCAGCCAGGTTGGAAGGGACCTCTGAGATCATCAAGTCCAACCCTTGATCCACTACTGCCGTGGTTATCAGACCACGGCACTGAGTGCCACATCCAGTCTCATCTTAAAAACCTCGAAGGACAGAGAATCCACCACTTCCCTGGACAGCCCATTCCAATGCCTGATTACCCTCTCTGTAAAGAATTTCTTCCTAATATCCAACCTAAATCTCCCCTGGCAGAGTTTAAGACTATGCCCTCTTGTTTTACTGGTAGCTGCCTGAGAGAAGAGACCAACCCCCACCTGGCTACAACCTCCTGTCAGGGAGTTGCAGGGAGTGATGAGGTCTCCCCTGAGCCTCCTCTTCTCCAGGCTAAACAACCCCAGCTCCCGCAGCCTCTCCTCATAGGACTTGCACTTGAGTCCCTTCACCAGCCTCGTTGCTCTTCTCTGGACCTGCTCCAGCACCTCAATATCCTTCCTGAACTGAGGGGCCCAGAACTGGACACAGCACTCCAGGGGTGGCCTCACCAGTACTAAGTACAGGGGAAGAATCACTTCCCTGGACCTGCTGGCCACACTGTTCCCGATCCAGGCCAGGATGCCATTGGCCGCCTTGGCTACCTGGGCACACTGCTGGCTCATGTTCAGCTTCCTGTCAATCCAAACTCCCAGGTCCCTTTCTGTCTGGCTGCTCTCCAGCCACTCTGTCCCCAGCCTGTAGTGCTGCAGGGGGTTGTTGTGGCCAAAGTGCAGGACCCAGCACTTGGTCTTGTTCAACCTCATCCTGTTGGAATCAGCCCAACTCTCCAGTCTGTCCAGGTCCCTCTGCAGAGCCCTCCTGCCTTCCAGCTGATTGACACTCCCCCCCAACTTAGTGTCATCTGCAAATTTGCTGATGGTGGGCTCAATGCCCTCATCTAAATCATTGATAAAGATATTAAACAGAACTGGGCCCAACACTGATCCCTGGGGGACACCACTAGTGACCGACCACCAACTGGATACAGCTCCATTCACCACCACTCTGGGACCAGCCCTCCAGCCAGTTCCTAATCCAGCACAGAGTGCCCCTGTCCAAGCCATGGGCTGCCAGCTTTTTCAGGAGTGTGCCACAGGAGATGGTGTCAAAGGCTTTGCTGAAGTCCAGGTAGACACATCCACAGCCTTCCCCTCATCAACCAGGCAGGTCACCTGATCATAAAAGATCAGGTTGGTCAGACAGGACCTGCCCTTTCTAAACCTGTGCTGGCTGGCTCTGATCCCTTGTCCATCCTGTAGGTGCTGTGTGATTGCACTTAGGATGATCTGCTCCATAACCTTGCCAGGCACAGAGGTCAAGCTGATGGATCTTTAGTTTCCCAGGTCCTCCTTCCAGCCCTTTTTGTGGATGGGTGTGGCATTTGCCAACTTCCAATCATCTGGGACCTCCAAAGGGAGCCAGGACTGTTGGTAGATGATGGAGAGCAGCTTGGTGAGCTCTTCCACCAGCTCCCTCATCACCTTGGGTGATTTCCCCACAGACATTTTACAGACCTCTATCATACACCCACTCTTGCAGGCAGAAGTCCTAATCTGCTTGTTCCTCACACTCCATAAGTGCAGTCTTCCCAGTAGCTTCAAAAGCCTTCTCTAGCTCTACCACATCCTTTTCAATATGGGGTGGAGGCAGTGGGAGAACCAGACCTGCACTTAAAACTGAAGATGCAAGAACGCTAAAAAACAGCCGCATAAAAACAACCTGTGCTTGTAAAGTTTGTCATTTTGAATATAAGACTGCAGCTGATTAAAACACGAACAAGGGAATATTTTTAAGAGCTGACAATCCTAAAGACATAACCATCTTACTCTATAATTTCTACAGGAGATTCCATTCTAGACAGTCTTGCGATACTGACAAATATTATCATTTTGATGCAATTACTGTATATCACCATTACAGTACTTCTTACATCTAAATTAAGCTCATTCAAGAAATTTAGTTCTGAAAAGAAGCACATATGAGAAGGTCATCTTAAAACAAGATACTGACTGACTCCTTTCCATTATGAAGTTTAAATGCCTGGTTTAACAAGATTAAGCACAGAGCAATTACAGACCAGATGTGTCCTGTAACACATCCTGTGATACATTTTTGCTTTCTGCTCATGCGTCAGTAATTTGCATCTAACTTCAAATCCCTGATGTCCTGCATACCAGCAAGCAGCGGTGTTTGCACTCCATGTACCTACTACCCCATAAAGTTGCAAAGAATGTGACACAGTCATTACTGGGAGATCTACTGCACAATGAAGTCACTGCCTACAGCACTCAGGCTGAAATACTAGGTCTCAAGGCTTTTACCCCTCAGTAAACAATACATTATCACCTCTGTGTCAATCACATTTCTGCTATTTTCAGTGCTTATAATTTCTTAAAATTAAGTTGTTCTACAGTGAAGCAGTAATATGACGGCCTCAGAAAGCAGCCAGCAAGGTAACTCCAGACTGGGAAGGTAGCTTAAAATAGAGAGAGAGAGACAGCGTGTTGCTCAGATAATTAGCTGACCCCTTATTTCATATCCAATGCCTAGATCCCTACACACACACACGCACACTCTGCATGAAACATTTCTAAAAAAGGGTTCTGTGATGATTACCAGCAATCTATTTACTTTCAGGTGAAGTATGTTATCCCATATTTGACTATTCTGTGTAACAGAAAAGAAAGACTACTGGATGAAATGACAGGAAGCTTTTTATTATTCTTTCTACTAATATCCAAAGAAAGAAGGTCATGTATCCCCAAAACTATGAGAACTGAATTACATAGCTTTATACAACTCCCTGCAGATTTCAAGAGCTTGCATTGTAAAATTAATTAGGTACTTCCGGCTACAGAATATACACACTTGTAATACAATGATTCTGTAGTTGTTCAACAGGTTTATCAGAGACACTTCATTAAGATACTTTGCTCACAGGAATGCACAGTCTAAAATATCTGGTAGAGAGCTACAGTAATACTACGTATACTAAGCCACCGAACAGAAATTGTTTGAAGTTGTTTCTATTTCTTCAGTCAGATAGGTCAGTTTGATCTGATGAAGTTTGAGATATATGATAGTCATCTAGAAAGCTACAGTTTTGACAACAAAAGCAGTGTCTAGTTTATAATGTTATAAAGCAAAAAACAAACCGCATCTGAAATCAACCTCTAAGTTTCACAGAATAATTTTTAAAAAATAATCCTATCTTTATAATTTGAAAATAAAGGATTATTTTATAAAACAAGTAACTGAAAGACATACATTCTATCTATTAAAGTGCTAATATACCAAAAACTGTAGCTGTGAACTATACCACACCCTCCCATGCCAAGCTACCTCTCTGCACAAATGATTTGGTATTTGTTGATTCACAGGCACAACCAAGACATTCTCACAACCCTTTCAAAGCTACTTCTTTGTATCCTTCCACTCCTTCAAGATGCAGATCTGGAGATAATGAAGTTGGATGTGCCTGCCTCTGAATGCCTTGTTACAGGATTTTCCCAAGAGAAGGGAGTCCTTTGAAGGCAGAATTTTTCTTGAGTCAGATGTTACTTATTAAGTACGTTAATTAGCTCTGCTATACCTTTTATCAATTTAACTCATTCAAAACCCACTTCCACGCACAATCTACACCATAACTGGGTTACTCATTTTCATTCCTCCTATTCTAAAGAAAAACAAGCCTCTTTCCACCCCAACTTCCGAAAATCCAAACCAACTTTGCATCATTTGATTCCACATCCAATCCATTATCCCATCTCTTCCACAAGATAGGATTGGAGTGGTACCTAAGACTCCCCAGTATTCCTTCTCCACAGTTCTCCTCATCAAGTCTTCCATGACAAATTCCTTCTCTCAGCAAAAAGCCTCTAAGGTGGCTTGTACCTTCTCTGATTGGCTACCACAAACAGAAGGCAAGCCTGACAACCAGATCCACCCCAAAGAAATGGCACAAGTACACATCAAATCCTTCCTTGAGAGCTATACAGATGGAATCTTGTGCTCTCCTGCTGCCAAGGTACATCCTGAGGAGCCCAGCGCACTTCCACGCACAGGAGGCGTGCATGAGCCCATCTCCATAGCCAGGGCACAGCAGCCTGCCACACAGGAAGCTACCATAAAAGTGATCTGTGTCAATTTTTCTAAGTTGTTCTGAGACCAAGGAATGGTAAGGGATAAGGGAGGGGGATGTACCCAAATTCAAGGTGGCTGAAGTGTTTATGGAACCAAAGGATTACCAAAAAATGCTTAAGAAGAAGTGCTTAAAGGAATAAATGGAGAGTTCCGTTTCCGGACATGAAATCAGTGCCAGTCCCACACCAATGCCACCATCTCACCTCTCCCACGGCCACGCTTCCCACGGTCTGAAGGCCTGTCTGCTTGATTGTTGTCCACTCCATTCTCTTCAGCTCTAACTGTGGAGAGAGGACAGCTTAAGAGAAGCTTTAGAGACTCGTACATGAGGCAATCTGCTTAACCTGAACCCCAAAAGAAAAGGTCAGATTTTTAAGTGAGTTGGTCAACACATCTCAGTCACCCCTCTTCTCTGGGGGCCTAGCTAGAACCAAGCTATGTTTACTTTGTACAGGACAATTAGGAAGCAAAATATCTAATAAGAAGGAAATGTCCCTCAGTAGATACAAGTCTACAAGTGTCATGTTTTGCAGCCTACATTATTTAACTAATTACATCCTCAACTCTTTAATGAGGTAGGAAATACAGTTGCCTCATCCTATGTTTGCTTGATAATACACTGGTTGACAACAGTGAAAGAATAAGGGATAACCAATAACACCAACTCTTCTGTCTGCCCATTACAGATCCCTGTACAAACGGGGAAACTTAAAAAATTTCTCCTCTATGTTTAAAGCAGAGGGTTGACGACTGGGTGATGGTAAGGAATTAGAAAAGCACTGGAACTTTACTATGTTGTGGAAAACTCCTGACATGGTACTCTGAAATATGGGTGGCTCCCTGAAGAGGAAAAAAAAAAAGAAAAGACTGGCCTCTTAAAACGCTGATGAGATTCTGTACTATACAACTTCTAATGGCAAAAATAAAATTATTAATGCTTGGATGTAAAGCTGGGAAGAAAATATCAAGATTTGGTGACCATCTGAAATATTTTTAATTCCAATTTACAAGAAGAGACAAGCAGCATCTGTCTCAGGTAAAAATTTTGCCCCTTGCTTTCACTTTGATGGATCTGATTTCAACTTTTCTAAGCATAACTGCAAATTTTATTAATATTTTTTCATCTTGACATTATTCTATCCTACAAATATTCACAATGTCTACTGGCACAATATTTGACTATATTTCAATTATGAATTAGATTAGTTGGTTAATATTGTAAGTATTTTCCCTGCTTTTAAGTGGAAAACTAAACATTGTATTCATTCTGTTTCCTTTTGTCATCTATCGATGTGGTGTACAGCCCTTACAGGCAAGGTACACAGTTCTGATAATGCTGATAAAACTTAGATAAAAAGCAATCCAATGGTGTATCCAACGGTGATCTAATGTGATTCTAACTTGGAAACATCAGTTTGCTTTTGTACAATGTATTACTGCAACTGTTGCAAAGTTTTAAATGTTTTAACTAACAATGAATTTTCTCTGTTGTAGAAACTCACCTTTCGTTGGTTTATGTGAGAAATACATGCTAGAGATAAATAATCATCCCAGTGTTTTCATTCCCCTTATGAGAAGATGAGAACATCTTCAGGTTCTCCCACTCATAAAAGGAGATGGAGTCAAAGCTGGATAATTATTTCATTAAAAGAAACAAGAAAGTGTATCAGCTGTGCAGCGACATACTTGCTCTCAAGCAGTCTTACAAAGAGTCAGTTCTAAAACTTACATGAATAACAACAATTTTTACAAGATCAATTCACCAAACAAGAACAGAGACTTAAATTAAGCTGAGTGTCTTTGAACAAGTACAGACCATCCCAAAACCAAGTCACACAGACAGGTCAAGCATACCTGTGGCACAAACAAGTTATGATCCCTTCAACGCTGAGCTACAGTCAGATGGACTTTGCTCCAGTAAGCACTTGCTCTTAACTTAGTGAGTTCCAGTTGCAAGAAAAGTGTCTAAATCTTTAAAAATGAACCCCTGTACATACACTCTCGGCCACGGCTGCCTCCTCTTCCCCGTCTGTTGGAACTTCCCCGTCCACGACTCACTTCTCTGTCCCCTCGTTTCTCTCTGTTCTCTTTGTTTTCTGAAGATTCCTTTCCAAGGCTTTTCTTCTTTCCCCCTACAGTCTCCCAAGAGGTCTATTTGGGTAAAACAGAATTAGACACAACAGTCAAAACAGAAGACAGCTCTCAATGTACATTTCACCTCATACCCCTCTAGTTAATGGGGGAAAAATCCCCAGGTATTTGCATAATATCACGTAAGTGGTAGCACAGGCTGTATTTTTGCAAATAGATAAGAAAGAAACATGTTTTATAAGTTAAATTGTCTAAGAGAATATGAGGATCCCAAGTATTTCTGACTATAGCAGATTTCTACTAGTTCAAGAAAGCCTGGATACGACCACAGCGCAGAACATCTGCAAGGCAAGTAAGTTTCCCTCTCAACTACATCCACAAATCTAGCAAGGGAGCATGAACAGCGCTGTTTTTTTCTCATAAGGAAATGAAAAAAAAAAAAACTTTTAAGTATCACTGAGCAAAAGAGTGATGAGAATAAGTATGTGGCCTAAGGAGTGCGAAAAAAAAACACAAAAAAGAAAACAGAAAAAAGAAAAACTATTATCCAGACATACCAGAGTTTAAGCCCCAGAAGAAAGAATGACAGAACAACAGTTTGGGAAAACTGTGGGCATAGTAAGCCAGACCATCCACTCTTAACAGGTATAGATCATCACACACAGCAAAATACAGGAAAAACTATGTCTAAACAAGACAAGAGATCGAAGTCCAAACATCAGGCTTCTGTTTTAATATTAAACTCCATCTTTAAAATAGATTCAAGGATAGTACTGAATCCATAGGAGTATCTGCAGGAGTTGCAAATAAAATGACTGAAACACTTGCCAAGAATAGCACAGCCACTCATATATTATGCAATTGCACAGTTAGTTAATTGAGCCACAGCTGCAAAGCAAGGAAGAAGAAAGGTATTATTTGCAAACCATTAAACCATTAAGATAGGTTTGCATGTATGCTCCCATCTCTAGGAGCTTACAGTCCAGGTAAGGTATTTAAGCAGAATATTTGCATATGCGAATTGTAGTGAAGCACTAAAGCCATGACCTCTGACAGACACCTACACCAAACAAAAGAGGTTGTCTATCGGTAATCTTAGGTCCTGTCTTATCTCCTCTCAATTCCACCAACAGCACCTCAGCTAGTCCAAGCTGTCTAGAACTGAGGAAACCAACGCTGTGGAGAGGTAGCAAAGCAGTTTACAGGTACAAACTCAAATGTTGCAGAGTCTCCTTTCAGAGAATAAGAACAAAGTAAAGGTTACTCTCTCGGGTTGAAATCCCTTTTCAGTTTCATCTCCAGTGCAGGAGACTGCACCACCACGAACCGACCTGGGTAAGCTCAGCCAGCAACAATCAGAAATATAAAACTACACGTTTGAGCAACACCACTTTATTTGTGAGCCAGAAAACTCTTTCCCTCAGTAACTTTATCACATGGCTTCTCCTGACAGAGCCTGCATAACTGCACTAAAACACTCCTATAGCTTTAGATAGAAAAATACCTGAACTGACAACTGAAGAGCCTAGTTTATACAGTTCAGAACATGCTCCTATTTCACTGATGGGCACGATGATAAAACATCTTTGACCATTTCATGAAACATCCAAAACTGGATAAGGCTGCAAAGCTGAAGAGGAAGCAGCCTCTCCTGAGTAAGTTTTTATTTGACTTGGGAATGATCAGTAAAAGGATGACTATGAAAGCATAAGATCCATGCTTTCCCACAAGACAATTTTGAGGAAAGCCTTGAGAAGTTGGGCAGGTCCTTTAAGATAGAGGATGGTGCTACCTCTGGGCATGGGGATCCATCACAGACTATCGAAGCTGTCTCTTTTTGTAAGGGAGGTAAGTGATTAGAATTTCAGCTGACAATGCCTGAGGCAACCCAAATGACAGTTGTGGGCCTCACCTTTGAAAATATGTAACAGAAGTCTTCTTCTTGGCCTATTCTTACATGGAAAGAATAATAATATGAAAGGTCCCCTTTGTTCTATCTTCAAAGGTTTACTAAGTAAAACATGGTTGGGCATAAAATGTATCTTAGGTCTGTAGGAAGTTAAATGAATACAAGTGTTGGACAAAGACACATATTCTTCCCTACTCTCATCCACAGGCCTCTATCTATCCAAAGCCAGACTGTCACAATTGCTGCAAATGAAAAGTATTCATAAAAACTAAATCACAGAGCATAAAGCCTTGAAGATCACAGCATTAAACACAAAACAAATTAAAAAAGACAAAGACAAAACTGGTTGAGTACCAAATAAACTATAAAAAGACATTCTAGCTATCACTCCTGGCTCTTCTAATTCCTCCAATTGAACAGACACATCTTTCAAATGACGTTTTAAAGAAATTTCAAGTGCATCAAAGAAGAATGAAACTAGGAAAAGAGATTTGGGAATCTGCATTCAGAATCAGTGGTACATTGGCTTTCAACTTTACATCAAATCCATGATTAAACTGTTCTTGAGTATAATAGCCTTAAAACAAGCTCTTCCATTTGAAGGCCCAAAAATTTCCACAAGGAATAAATTTCCTCACACTCCTTCCTCCTTGAGCCCTTTAAGTTCTCTGTATTTGTTTCTAAGTTGCATTTTGTCTACAGAGAGCAGTGGGTTCAGAAGGACTTATCAAAAGAGCAGAATATATTGATATCAATTCTAGGTGATGGATGAGTTCAGAAAGTTTTTTCTATGTCATGATCACTTCCAACAATTTGCTGAAGTAAGAAAGCATTTAACATTCTCCATCAACCAGAAAATTACTTTCAACTAAAAAATAGCACATATGAGAAGTACAAGAGAGTGCAAAACTGGCACACTACTCAGGTTTTATCAAGGTGAAATGTTCTCTTCCACTCCCAGCTTGCCAGCTAGCTCACAATCATACACTTCTGTATTTTAGAAGACCTCGACTCCGATAAAAAGTGAAAAGGGGATAGAAAATCAAGTCCCCTCAGTCAGGACGGTGTGTGTCCTAGATTTAGGGTGTGTGAGGGGCCAGTTTCCTCATTAACAATAAGCCAGAGTACACATCCTGACAAATCACAGGAAATACTGAGTGTTCAGCATCAAGAAAGGAAGTCCAGGTTTCTTTCCCAATTTAGATGAGATGGAATCTAATTTAATGCCTTGGACCAACTGTAAGAAGTCCCTCCAGCAAAAAGTTCAGCTGCAGTGAAATATATTTTCTTAGTATTTCTTGGGATAAAATGTTGCTCTGTGCAACATTCTAAGTGACATTTGTTGTTATATACACACTGTTTAGTCTCCTCTTTCTGTTTTTCAATTAAGTCATGCAAATGAGCAACACAGTGAAAGGACCAACTACTTGCTGCATCCTCTCCTGCATTTATCAATGCAACTTCCAGATGTGGAAATCTCCTCCAGTTTTAATACCAGCAATGCTCACCTACAGCACAACTTAAAATATCTGCCTGCCCTTTAGGTTTATAAAGATTGACCTTTGTGACAAACAGTCTCAGGCTCACGGTTGTGGAGAGTCTACACAGTAACTACAAAAACCACAGCAAGAAACAGGCCTGTGTCTGAGGGAGCACTGAATTCTGCTGCAGAGCTAAAATCGCTGCATGTAAATGAAAGCAGAGGAATCTGCAAGAGACCAGCTGAACACCTACAACATTTTCCAGATTCAGCCTACTCCAAGGTATGCATGCAGTAGAGAAACTGCCCTGGTCTTCATTTCCTTCAAAAGAATTCTAATGGAGACACAGAAATTGAAAGCTTCCGAAATACGACTTTCCCAATCCCATGCAGAAGTCGAAAAATGCAGGAAACAGAAGGAGAAGTTTAACATGGAAGTAAAACCTTACCGTGTCTGAACTTCCTTCCAGCAGTATGTTGATTGCTCTGTTCACATCCCCATTACAATCATGTAGTGCCACTATGCACTCATCCTGGTTTTTCCCCGTGACTTCCATAAGCTGGCAGTAAAAGTCAGACATGTTAAAATATCTATATTATCATCATAAGAACATAAGAGTTAGTACCATCACAGACTATAAGAAAGTGCATAACTATCACGTCAGGGTAAACTAGAATCTGGAATAAAGGAATCTGCATTTTACAGATCTGCTTGGGATTCAGACAAGAGACAGCAGGAAGCACAAATTAATTGATAATCAAGGAAGCACTCTTTCACATCTTTTTTTTTTTTTATTTCTATATGCTTGCAGCAAATGCTGTCAACGCAGATACAGCAGTATACGAGGTTAAAGATGTAAAGGACCAGCATAGTTCCAGTATCATCCTCTCTCTCCCCACCAAGTATGTCCCTCTTTATCCCAGTGTGAGAACAGACATAAGGTAAGACATGGCAGAGAACAGATCCATCTGGAAAAACACTCAGACTAAGAAACAGGTTATTTTTTTAGCCAGATTGGCTCCCTTGATCCATTTCAGCATAAGGCCACACGAGTCATAAGTGATGGCTGGTTAAGGAGACCTAGTTCTGAATTATGCTCCGTGGACTTGGGATACACATCCTGAGGAGTGTGGGACAGAA
The DNA here is from genome assembly GCF_001715985.3 of Manacus vitellinus. Classification (NCBI taxonomy): domain Eukaryota; kingdom Metazoa; phylum Chordata; class Aves; order Passeriformes; family Pipridae; genus Manacus; species Manacus vitellinus. Next base: position 7,837,777 of record NW_021940508.1, on the reverse strand, counting down.
ATTAACAGTCTGTCACAGGGCATCCAGCAACTTCATCCAATGAACAAAACCTACATGAGCTAGAAATACATATGCAGAATGTAAAATACTGGAGATTTCCTACACAGAACTTAATTCTTCTCCTTCCCTCCAGCACAGCTACAAGCACTACTGAGACTTGTAGTGGCTTCAGAAAGTACAAGACTACACTTTTGGCACAGCAACAGAACAAGTTTATAACAAGAACAACAAAAAGTACTTAATAATGCTTCAGAGGAAGTTTTACAAAGGAAAAGAAATCACGAAATCCGCTCCTCTGCTGCATTAATGCATTCAAGCTAATTCTTCTCTCCTTCTGGGTGTATTCCTAGGTTCTTTAGGAGTTGTGATGTGTTCACTAGGATAAAATCACCAATACCCACAGCAGAACAGGGGCCCAGATTGTCAGGACTGCTTTAATTAATCATCTCAGCTATAACTGGGTAATGGGAGCTTGGTCATCTAACACCCAACACTCACGTGGTAGAGGAAATGGTGTGAGATTTCATTTACACAGTGTAATTTTATCATTTTAATGCATACACAGATCTGCAAGGTCAGATTATTTATTTTTTAAAATAACACCCTGATTCACCTTTAAGCAGTGATTGTTTTTACTTTTCCTGAAAAACTTCCAAGACATTAGCAAACTCAGTTTACATAGGTGACATTTTTCTCATGTGCATGTACATGTGGACTAGGAATGCACTCTTTATTCTGACAATCATTAAGCATCAGGACAACACTAGAGAGATACACTGTGGAAGAGACAACAACACAAATGAGTTTTGGCTTAAAGGCTTGTCTACAAAGGAAAATACACCAATGTAACTATACAGTCAGAGCTATATCACCACACAATTTCTTGTAAACAGACTTTACAGTGCAATAAGAGCACCTTTTCCTAGTTAAACTTACATCCTTCTGAAAAGGGTTTCATCTAAACCAGAAACAGATGCTCTAGCTCCAAAATGTAAGCCAGCTTTAGAGCACTTTATTGCAGTGCAAAAAAAACTCTGTACCATAAGAAACATACTTGTTTCACTTTATCTTCAAAATCTGCATCGTTCTTATCGTAGATCATCTGAGCGAGGCGAATCTGTTCTGCTGTTGCCTGAAAAAAGATAACATCCAATAAAGTACACAAAAGGTAACTATATTTTTCAAGAGTATTTGCTAGTGTCCTTGTCTTTTTCCTCAAGGCTCTCGAAAAGAACAACAAGCACAGAAATGCTGTGGGGAAAGAAATAACATCTTCTCTATGCCCACTTGGTAGTTTTAAATGTTATTTGGGACAGAAGTAACTTCAACATTCTAATCTGTTTGAAACACAGTTAAAGGTCACCACATTGACAAGATAACCATATAATAATACAGAATTTTCCACAGAAGACTATGTTTTAGTATTAATCTTATAATTTTATTTAGGATCTACCACTCCAGAGTAAAGAGTTTTATTGTAACAAACTGGCAATGGTATTTCTAGATCAACCACATCTCTGATGATTCCTGCTCACATCACCTTCCACCACGCTTTCAATAACAGCCCCACTCTAGTTTTATGAGCACTTAGAGACTGAGTCATGCCTCAAGACTCTGCCCATGAACAGCTGCACTCATTTTTTTTTATGAGCGAACACTGGTCTCTGAAAACTGCTAGAGGAACTCGCTATTGATGAAGTATCTGGTGCTTCTCTAATGTTTCTGGACCACAAATCCATACTGGCAACTTCTCCAAAAGCTGAAAGACTAAAATGGATTGATGCAGACAAGTGCCATAAATCCAAACAGACTATGGCTGGGCCTGAGAGAAAGCAACTCTAAGACAGATGTCACATCACACGGGCCACTCTTCACAGAGTGGCATCTGCAGCCACTTGAACTGCAATCCTGAGAAAATACCAAAGATAAGTGTGTCTTACAAGATCCTAGGCCTCACTTGATTTCTGCCAAAACAGAAGAGGCTGCTGTCTCATGTAGAGAAGGCTGAAACTGAAAAGAGTCGGGACCCAAAATACAAGTTGATGCACTGTGGATGTGCTTCTTCATTCTGACATTCCTGACTGAAAGGATTCACCATGGGCAGCTGGCTGAATCCCACCTTTTGCCCACTTCACAGGATACACACATGAAATTCTGTGCCTCATGAGTTCAGACCTAATCAGGCACAAACTGGCTTTTAGAGTTTACCACAAATGCAAGCTCTAGAGGAGGTCAAGTATAAATGCTGAGAAGAGTCTAAAAATTACTCCAATGTACACCACCAGCTGCTTGTTTGCTGAAAAGTTACTGCAGCTGTCCCCCAGTTCCTTGAGGGAAGGGACACTTGCTGTGCTCAGAGAGAATGTTCCAAGAGAATTAGTGTTTGTAACAGTTACATACTCTGCCTTACTTCACACTGTCAAAGTGTCACGCTGACAGCCTCCTATGTCACTCCTCGGGGTAGCACAGGGGAGAGCCTGCTCTGGAACTCCCCAGTGCCACCCTCCTCAGAAGGCTCCCTGTCAGTGCAGTGCTCTGTGCAAAGGAGCTCGCTCCTGGCATCTGCTGAGAGCTCAGCAGAAACAAAACGTCTGCTGGTTTCAGGAATTTAAGTCTTGCTGATCCTTGTTCTTGTTCTGACTACAGCCTCCTCAGCCAAACTGCAACGTTTAAGCTAGTGAAGAGATCTTCCTTGAAGATATCCAGAGCAAAACCTGTCAGACAATGTAATTTCTGCAGAGACGTGACGGCATATTGGACCAAAAAACAGGAAGCCATCAAGATTCATTTCTTCCGTAAACCAACTTTTTTCCCAAGTGCACAATGACAGACAAAAACATACCAATTTTATTACAAATATGTGACACTATCTTCAGTTTTCCTGTGTAAGCAGAGAGCTCAGAAACAAGCAGGTTCAATATGGTTTATATTTATGCCAGTGGATTAGACCCAGATGGAACTGAAGATTCAAAAGGAAAAAAAGCAACAACAAAAACTCACGAGATGCGTTTACTACACAAACACCAAACCAGTGTCACAAAAAGTTCTAGCTTTTCCCTGGCAAGCAGTGGTTCTCTATCTTTAAGGCACTATTGTTACAAGTAACACTGTAGTATCCTGTAAGAGAGTGTAATTAAGTTTTCATTGTAACTAAGAAGGTAGTACCATCTTAAAGATAGCTAAGACTTTACTCAACCTGACAACATATATTATCTTTTCAGTGTAACAGAATGAGGAAAATCTTAAACTAAAATTTTAAAATTACCAGAAAACAGAAGTGGGCAAAAAATAAAATTACATGACAGTAATAGGCCAGATCTTACAATAAAATGGCATATTTATTATCCAGAAGCAATGCAAAATAACCATGATATAATTTCTTAAATAACTTAAATTATGATCAATGTGGTATTATGACAATGAAATCTCCATTTGGGAAAGCAATATTATTCAATATTCAGAAAAATTAATCAGTGGTGATTAAAGAGTAAAATCCACAAATTCCTGTTGGTCTGTAAAGACTGACTGAGCAGAAAAGTCCATCTGACACCTAAACAATAAAAAATATGGTGCATTAAAATGTAACTGTTGTGTATTAAATAACCACCTTTTCCACTGAAATGACCAAATCAGTACCTATTATGCAAGAAGTAGAATAAACAGATAAAATTCAGAAAAAGGTCTGAAAGACTTAATGCTTAAAATCAATGAATCCCATAGGTTGGAAGGGTCCTCCAGTGATACTCTGCAATGTCCCACTGAGAGTATATTCCATTAGAGAAGCTGCTTGGGGCCAGGCAGAGATCCCACAACATCTCTAATCCACAACTGTGTTTACAGTAAACAATTTTTTTCCTTTTAACACTTGGAATTTTCAGTGTTTCAGCTCCTGCCATTGTCTCTCTGAGGAGAGCTGGCTTCTACCTCTTCTATAAGCTTTCATGAGGTACCTGAAAAGAAGACACAACCTTGCCTTGCCTTCTTAGGGCTGAACAAACCATTCCCTCAGGCACCACTCATTCATCCTGTGCTTCAGCCTCACAACCATCTTTCCAGCTTTTCACTGGCCTTGCTCCCATCTGCCAAGGTCTGCCTTGCACCAGGGAACCCAGAACTGGGCAGAGTACTCCAATTGTGAAATGGTAAAAAGGGGAAACCACCACTTCCACCAGCCTGTTTGCTATACTCTTACTTGTTTTAAAACAAAAACGAATTCAACTTCATGTTGGAAGTCACTTTCAAAATCCAAAGCAGCATGAATCACCACTACGCAAAATGCTGCAACATAAGGAGATAAGGGTTTGCGGCGACAAAATTAAAAAAAAAAGAGTGTACAAAACAGAACAAGAGCCCCTTGGTTAAAGACCATCCAGAAAACAATAAAAGATAATATTTCCTTGAGGAGCACCTCTAGAATGATGAACACTCTGCCAGCAGAGAACAGACAATTTTTGAATTGAATCAAACGTTGAGATGCATCTGACAAGGAGCAGAGTCATTTTGCACTCTCTGTAACCCACACAAGCATGCAACTACTCTGCTGCTAAGAATTGAGACAGTGGGGTGAGAGCTTAATTCCCATCTAACAGATATTCTATTTTAGTCTGCTAGTGGATGACCATTTCACTTTGTGGGGTCACTGCACAAGACGTTTAGGATTTTGTGGCTTGCAGATACGCTGAATCACACTGTAGAAAACAGCATGAATCTAATGAAGCTTTCCCCACCCACCCAAACTCCCCTACTGACCACAAATCTTTTAGCATCAGGAGCCTGGCAGATGGGAGAGCTGAAATCCAAGGATAGTTAGGTCACAGGACAGAAATCCTGATACAGGCATAGAGTTCCTCACTGATGGGAAACGTTTCTGAAGAATACAAAGCTCCTTCAGACACAACATAGGAACAACTTAATTCTCTCTTGCATTAGTGAGTAATCCAAGCAAGTAATCAAACATACTCTTCCAAAAATAGACCGTGATTTTTCCTCCTATCTTTTCTGAGGTTTTACTGACTCAGGGAAGAAATGTGCATCACTACATGCTCACTTTCAAGTCAAAGAAGTTGATATGGTAGCACGTACCTGTACTACCTGTTTCTGTGGTTGTGTTGGCTGTGTGGTTGAAATTTGCGCTTTGTCCCGAGTGCCCCGGGTACGTTCACTTCCCACCGAAGTCATCATTTACAGTATATACAAAACAATGTATGTACAAAATAGAAAATCTGAAAGAAAAAAAAAGAGCATGAGTTAAGGCAAATACTGATTTTGATACCCAGGTAATACACAAATGCAACCGTCTGAACTCTTCCTGCATTTACCACTAACTCTATACAGAGACGCATGAGAAAGCAGCTTTAATACACTATTATTGGATTCATCACAGTCTTTACAGTAAGTGGGGAAATGCAGTGGATAGAAGCATTTTTGTCAGTGGATTGGGATCTGTCTAGATCTGTACTCCAGACAACATCTAAATCTCACAGTTTTTCCCAGTTATTTAACGTACAGACTTTTCTATCTGCTACTCTGCTGAAATCTCAGCTTCAGCTCCATCACTCCTTAAACTTCTTTAATACCTGCTGTCTTATTTTGATGCCTGGACTTTAACCAGTCAGAAGCCTACACAAAAATCACGATCACAAACTGAGCAGTTCCTCTCTTCTGTACCATCAAACTGTTCTTCCTGCACATACACAGAGGTCACAGCCAATCCCAACTCTACTTCTCACCTCTCATTTTTAAGAGAAACTATGATGCTTACCTTTAAATCCAACCTCTGTAGACAGTATTTTTGCTTTTTCTCCCTCCTATTTACAGAAACAATCTATAAAACTATTACCCTGCTTTAAACATGCCTTGGTTGTATGGCAACAAAGAAACCCAAAAGAAAACCCAAATCCCACACACACATATCACTGCTATCCCCATTTGTGACTCCTGGCTTGCATTCTCATACATCCTCTAGCACTAAAATTACTTCATTAAAATTTGTACAGCATCTAACAGGACTAATTGATGAGCGTGGCTTACAGCAGTTATGATAACTGGAAACAGATCTCTCACCTAGTAACAATGGTCATAGTCAACTGCCTGTTTTCTGTCCCTATAACACCGGAAAGTAAAAAGGCAAATTTCTGGAACTAAGGATAACTTGGTGCAGGTGGTGTACCTGGGCAGCTTGAGATGTGCAAACAAGCAGCAAAGTGCTCTCACTGCAGCCCCAATGTATGAGCAAGCTTCAGCACACAACCTGCCAGGGCAGCAGCTTTGTGCAAGCTGGCCAGCATCCAGCTCAGTGCACAATAATGCTCACAAGGATGTGTTCAATACCCAACTGCTCAATGGCAGTCACAAGTAATGGGTACTCAACAATCAAAGCTGCAATGAGATGCTTCAGTTTAAGCATCGATTCATGATGCTCAGGAGCCTCATCTACCATCAAAAGGTCAATTAACCCCATTATCATCTAAATCTATTCTTCACTTCAGAAGTACATTCTTGTTGGTCAAAACTGAAACCTGACATAGAATTTCTTTATGTACAATTTAAAGCATTCAATAATGCTTTAATGCCTGAGAATAAAGTATATTTCCACATGAAAAGGTCCGCCTTTACCAGGAACTGAGTGCAGTATGGGCTGAACTGGAACACGGTGTTTCTACAGCTTTATGAATATATTCACCAAAGCCAATATGTCTCACCATCTGGTAAGTCAGTCTGACTTTATTGCCTTCTAAGCCCAGAACACACAGGCCTTCAGAGCACTGTCTGACCCTAACGGTCAGATACAGCCAAAACAGAATTTACACAAGCTCCTGACACCAGGTCAATAGAAAGCAAAATACTAAGTAGATGTGGAGACATTTTGACCAGAAAGTTTAACACTTATCACTGACTATCTGCTTGAGTTAGTTTTTTGTTTGGTTGGGCTTTTTTGTTTGGTTAGGCTTTTTTGTTTGGTTGTTTGGTTTTTTTCCCCAAGGATCAGTCTGTTCTTTACAATTTGAACCTAGTACAATGAGCAATGAAAAAAAAAAACAAACAGAGTACACAACAGAGAGCACTAACTTGCTTTAAAGACAAGCTAATAGTTTCAATAGGATTTTCTGGAATCAGCCCACTATGACTCGAGATTTGTTGATAAATTATAACTCCATTGGGTCTCAATTTGTTCATAATTTCTGAATTAACATCATATTTATACAGATTGTGGTACCTAGGAATGCTATTTTCCCCCAATTTCACCAAAGCTACTCGAAATATTGTGATCCATATTTTAGACAGGACAGCAGGACACATATTAGAGTTTTCTGGGTGTTTCTAAAGCACATGCTGAACTCCAGCCTACAGCCAGGCAACCTATAGTACTTAAAGTGGATTGTGCCTCTTCTCCTTTTCCTATCTTGTATTTTTCTGAGTGTCTCTGTGCCACCACTGTTCAAGACATGTTTGTTCTTCAGGATGAAAGGATACTTTAAGAAAAAAGGCAGGCGCACAAACATTTGAAACACTCCTGGGAGATGAAGAGGCACAGCAAGATCAGGCTGCGTGGGAACAGCACTCAAACAACCTGAATAGCATAACAGGGAATTTAAAGGAGGTCCTTGTCCTCCTGACTGTGCAGCCCATGAGCAGCACAATTTTGGTTCAAACCAAAAAACAGCAAAGGTACAGGCAGCAGGACTTGTACTTGCTTCAGACCAGCATGGAAACCCACACTCAGTATGACAGTCCCCATCAAACCAACAAGGACGTGTTATAATCCACCAGACACAATCCAGTCTCCTTAAAAGCACAACTGGCAGCCTGCTACAAAGAGAGCTTTCAAAATACTATTTTATTTCAGACACTGAGCAGTGCTGGGGCTTCACACCCGACCACACCTACTGCCCACTAAGGAAGGGACAGGCAGAAGGGAGGCAGGGAGGCACTGCCTTCAGAGCACCACAGTGACTACAGTTTTGAGCATTAAGTGGGATATTACTGATAAATAAGATGGGGCTGAACATTTCCTTTCTCACAAAGCAGCTGCTTATTCTCTCCAGCCCCTCACCTTCACCAAGTCTGTTTGGCAGGCTGTTGTCATAGCAATGAGCAGGATATCACAAACTGATGAACTTAATTTTAACCATAGATCAAATGGGGAAAGAAGATTTGAGACTGAGATGAAGAAAACTCTTAATTAAAATCTGTTTAATAAAGATTGAAAAGAAAAAATACTCAGACAAGCAGATGCTTCAGTTTCCATGTCAGGGTCTGGTGCAGTGCAAAAGTCCCTCATCAACAGTTAATACCTGACCTTGCAGACACATTGCAACTGTAGCAAACAGCCAAACAACTGCACTTTGAAGAAAAATATACACATTAAATGAAAGTAGTAATAGTTTCATCACTTTCTGTATACTAGTACAGAGCTCTAGTAAAACAGGAAAAAGCACTAAACAAAGACAGAGGGCTTCCCAAAACTGTTGTGTAAAAAAGGTAGCTGAACTTTCTTGCATGTCAATTAAAAAAGGACAAGATTCCTGTAAACTTTTTTTTTTTACTGCTGTAGTCTTGGACCTCCAGACCAAGGTTGTCCTTACTACTTTAAAAAGAAACAAAAAACAAACCCCAAACAAAACTAAAATTTAAGAATGCCTTGTAGTTAAGTAGTTAAGAAAATTGCTCACTTCAGTGTGTTTAACTTCTCAAGCCCTAAGGAATTCCAATTCCAGTACTTCTTGATAAAGTAAATAACTAGACTTCGCAGAGCCCTTTAGGAGGAAAATCATCCCAAATTTCAATCTTTCGGTTTAGTTTTCTGTCTTTACAGCAAATTTTAGTACAAGGGCCTATACTACAACGGGAGATACAGTACTGTGTAACACGGAATGGCAACAATTACTCCAGTTTACAAAAGCAGTAACAAAGTATTGACATCTCAACACCCAACCTTCCTAAAACTACCAAATCCTACGCTCTCCCAGTCTCCATACCTTGTCTTATCCCACATATTTAGTTGGGTTTCTGCTTTGGATTTTAGAAGGAAAAGAGGAAGGCAAAGAATCAAAGAGTAACTGAATGCACATCAACACAAAAATCAGGTTTTTAAATCTATCAGAATGTTTTCTGTGATCTTTTGTTCAACCTTCCTTCAAGCAAGAACTTGTCCTTTCAGACCCAATGAAGTCAGAAAAGCTACGAATACAGAGAATACTAATTGACTTGACAGGGTTGCAAGCCCCTCAACACTCAGGAAATCTATTCCTGAACTTCCAGGAACAGACCAGGCATGGCAATACCACCTGACTTTCAAGATTCCTCTAGAAGTTAAATTATTCATTTCCATCAGCCGAACAAAACATTTGCAGTTTCAGTTCCTTTCCTGAGGCAGTCTCAAGAATGTTACTTTCTTGACTCTCTGGACAGGGAGCTGTGATAAACAACACATGCAGAATCTCTGTGAACACCTTAAAAGTGAGATTGCTTTTTTATATTCGAAACACAGAGCTACCAGTCAAAGATTTCTTACAATGACAGGGCTGGGGAAAGGCTGCAGGACACTGCCTGGTGAGAACACAACTACTGCACGTGAACTGTGAGCTCAGATTTTACTGCTATGGCTGGAGCATTATAGGAGTATGAGGGGAAAAAATTATGCCTGCAAAGCACCAGTGCAATGCATTTCCCTCAAGTGCTGTTGTCCAAAGCATCTCCCCGTCTTTATTGCTGCTTGAAATGGAAAGAGTGTGCAAGAGGCAGATGTTCCTCAGGAGCAGAGCTGAGGACTCAGCGTGCGTACTGTCCCACGCAACTACACCAAACCTGAGCTCATGGAGCCTGGGAGTATTCACATGTCATCTTAACACTTTTCTGTGGTAAATCGGAAAAAAACTGACCTTCATCACTGGCAGAACATCACAGGACAGAGAAACTGTACTATCTGTATGCTCTCATGTTCTACCAAGGAAAGAGTACTGCTGAGAGTGGCCAGAGTACCAGCACAAACATATAAATTAATACATAAACTTCCAGTTGTATTAGAAAACTGTAGCAAATAACCAAGTGAATATTCTTGCCCATCTTTCTTAAAGCCCTCTGAGTTGTTAATTGAAATCATTATCCTGCCAAGACAATCTTTAATTAGCTAAGATCACAACCTGATCTGCAGAAATCAACAATTCCTCTTTAACACCAAAAAAAAAAAAAAAAGAAATAAAAAAGTTTATTTTAAGGATTAATCTAAGTATATGCTATACAGAGGAAGACAAACAAATATATAAATAGGTCATACAATTAAAAGAAAAGACAGCATCTGGAAGAAATTTAAGAAGAGAAAGAAGTGCTTATCCTCATAAGACTGGAGTTAGGCAAAGGCTGGTCACACATTCAGAGCCCAAAAGCATAATATGGACAAGGGACTGAAACAGTAGGTTCAATCCACTAGTAGAGCATGTTTCAGTCATGACAGTAAAGTAATATAATTAACAGTATTTAAAAAAAAAACATTCTCTAATCTCACAATATCCATCTTTACTATTATCCCAGTGTCTCTGCCTAACAGACACATTTCACATTTTAGTATACATTAGTGATTCTGTAGTTTTAATCAAAATCTGCCAGTTACACTCAATAAACATTCTACAGACTTGCTCTAATCATTTCTTTATAAATATTCAAACCTCAGAGGCAACAAGTGCCTTTATTCATACACAAATTTCTGAAGGAAGAAATTCGAATTTCACTGGTATTAAAAAAAAAAGGCAATCACACCAAAATTGGAGAAGCCTTACCAACTTCCACCTACTCTCACACAACCAAGGCAATCTTCAGACTGCTAAAAACCTGGTTAGCAAAACTCACCCAGCTCTGCTCTGTCGAAAGACTCCTGAGTGACTGAACAATCAGAAGGCAGTGAATGTCCTAGAACATTCGGAGGACTTGACCTCATGTTTCAGACATCAATATCTACAAAGAATAAGGTCCTGTTCCCTGTACTGATCATAAATCCGATTGCAAGGACCTGAAAAATGCACTACTTACCCGCAGTTACCACTAACTGTAGTGAAACTCTAAGTAACAAAGACACAGATAAACTGCATATTGTTTTCCAAGCACCACACTCAGGACTATCAGAACTAGAGAACACAGACCAGACAATAGTTGTTGCCATGAACTAGACTAAACAAAACAAAACCACACACAAACAAATAAAAACATAAAAAAACCACAAACACGCAAAAAAAATCCCAAAAAACCCAAACCAAACCAAAAAAAAAGATTTAAAAAAAAAAAAAGACAAGAAAAAAAAGGCTGCACTGGTCCACATAAAAATATAATATAGAGAAAACAGGAATTGTCTTTGACAGGTAGGCAGTGAGTTCACTTTTGAAGTATGAGAAATATTTCTGCTGAGAAATATTTCAAGGAAAGCTTTGGCCTGTCCAAATATGCTAAGACTTGAAGGGATAAATACATATTTCTGTAATCCTTGACAGAAGACCCCCATTTCTTGCCCTCTGTCATGGAAAAGGCTTTTCTTATGTGAACCCTCTGTAAAAGCCACCACAGTAGAAGAGATAACACATCCTCATCATCGACCACACAGCATGCTGAACTGAACTGTCAACTCAATCGGCATCTCAGGTCAGGGAGCACACAGAGACCATAAGTAGTTCAGAGGTGACACTTGGACACCCACACACAAACTGCTTCCTCTTTCGACAGGCGGAATGGAGCCCAAGGAGATAAAAGAAAATACTCTCCAGGTCGATACACAGTATCCTTGCTTTATCCACTACTGCTACAGTCCACGCTGAAGAACCATCAGTATTGCAAATCTCTTCATATCTATTTCTCTGGGTTTAGAACAAACAACAAAGAAACCTAGAAAAGGTAAGGCCCTTGGTGTTTTTCCTCCTAAAGTTTCCTGAGTAACATCCAGTGAAAGGGCACTACAGCATCTACAACTTCCAACAATACTGGCAGAACTACAGCCTGGTCCTCCCCTGCAATAGACACTGTGACTGAATTATACACTGTATATTCTAAGAGGCTTGGAAAAAACATCAACTACTACTTAGAAGAGGAAAGGTTTATTGTAGATGAGGAAAACTGAACTAGCAGGCTTTTCAGGGTTGAAAATCATTATCCTCTGCAGCCAGAACTAACACAGCCTTCCTGAAGTCTCACACACAAGTGCAGGACAGATGAGCACGATTTAGGACAAAAAAACCACGATCAGAGTTTCAGTTCCCATTTGAGACCTGGTTATATATCCATTCAAAATTCAGTCCATAATTTGAGCAAAACCCAAACATTACTCCATTAAAATCAAGTATCAGCTCACATCTAATACCACACAACTGCGAGCCACCACCCCAAATGGCACTCCTGCTCCCCTACTCCTTAACCACGAAATATTGCTACTTTCCTTCCTTCAGACTTATGATCCTGCAGCTGCAGAGGGAAGTCAGTTCAGTGGGTTCACCCAGGAGCAAACTAAACCCTCTAAAACAAAACAGTGAGTCAGTTGAACAAGCTTACCCAGTGGAAAACTATGTGGGGCTATACAACTGCTGAATCTGACACGAGGGACAGGGATCAAGTTCATGAGGAAAGGGGGAACTTGCTTTTCAGCAGCCATGTACCATAGGCAAAATGAGGGCTTTAGTATTTTGTTTTCCTGGGATCCAGTATAGCACAACTTGATCCTGGTCAAGCCCACCATACACACAGCCAAAAAAAAGAAAATCCTTATAAGGATTATTGAAAACTTATAGGGAGAGGCTCTGAAAGCACAGTGACCTTGAATATATCACTATCTTACAGAAAAACAGAGACTTGTATCTTGTTCCTCACTTCTGCTGAGGAATACTCCATGCTCAGCCTCTTTGATACCTGTTAGCAACCAGTAACTTCCACTGAAGAAAACAGATGAAATATGGAAGTGCTTCTATCCAAAGAAGAGAAGGGTATAATCAACATTAGGACAGTCTCACTGACACAACTTATGTTACCCTATAACAGTCTTTTCCCACAGCCACAGAAGTAAATGCCTACATTAAGCTTCAGGCATTAAAACAGAGACTCAAACTACCCCAAAGTAACTTAGTCACCCAAAACAATCTTTAATGATTTTGTACACACAGCTAAATATTCAATGCTTTTGCCAGTCATCTGTGAATTCCACTTTTGCAGGAATAACACAATTAAACGTCCATCCTTTCCCCACCTCGGCTTGTTCACTCTGCCAGCTCATTAAAACTCACAGCAGCCCCTCTGAGAGGGAAAGGAGGAAATCCAGACAAACTCATTCAGGAAGACAGGGCTGGGTGAATTGGAAGTTCTTCAAATGGCTCCCTCCACCCAAAGAATCACCAGGCAAAGCCTCTGCAGATTCTAATAATTTGCACAACTTCCCAGTCTATTCCAAGGTTAACTCAGGGGTCAGCAAGAAGTCTGGGTGAGCTCAGGGCACACACATATATATGAAGGTGAGGAAACAGCTGCAGAGTACAAACCAAACAAGTTATAGATGTTCTCTTCAAAGAATACATGGACGGACCTACGTTCTCAGGTCACACTCTGGTTAAGCTATCAATACTACAAGGAAAAAAAATATTTAAGTGGCCAAAGCATCTCAGATAAGGCTGAAGTACACCACTAAAGCTGCACAGGACTGACGACCTTCCTGTCACCTAACTGTGACTGACTTTTCTCAAAACCACTATTCCTCACTTCTCTAGTGACAATGTCAGCAGGACACTTGCAGAACAGTTAAAGGCTGGGCTATGACAGTACACACAAAGGGAGCTGCCACCAAACATCAAGGACACTTCAGGCTTCCAGTTTGTCAAGAGCACCATTTGTAAGAACAGTTTAAAAGAAAAAAAGTTCAGTGGATCATCCCCCATCCATCACTACCACTACAATCAACAACTAGCTGTACCCACAAGATGAATAATGCCTGCCACAGACAAAGAGAGAAAAAAAAAAAGAAGGCTGTTAAATAACAAATGAAAACCTTTACAAAAATTTATTGGGAAGGCTAATCCAGATTAGACTGGTATCAGAACAAAACAAAGAAAACAAAAAACAAATGAACAAAAAGAGGAGGGAAAAACAAGTAATGGGAACTGTCAGCTTCGGTTATTAAGATGCAGAAATGCATAATTCAGCTACTTGCTTTGATACAGTAGCCCCTAAAATGAATTGCTTTTTCCACAGAAAAGCAAACCAGGTAAGAAGATTCAAGCTGAAACCCAGGTACTCCAAACGATACCAAGAAACAGGTAACACCAGTCACGACAATCCCCCCCCGGGGGGAATTCTCTTTGAGTGGGTGCTCGAAACAAGGTGGCACACAGGAAGCAGCACCGCACACTCCACATCTCCCTGACAGATCATGAACACACTCCGTGCTTGCGCTCTCCCTGCCCCCTCCGGTGTCACTAAACCACGCTCTCCTGGAAAAGCTTCCAAAGGAATTCTTTGAATAGAAACAGATACAAGCGAGAGGACTAAAAATAGCCCAGCAAGAGCAGAGACATTTGTTACATTTTCACACTTGCGGAAACATACTCGACTGCATAAAAAAAAAAAAAAAAAAAAAAGGCACGTAGTTAATTCACACTACAATTGATAAGGAGGAACAAAGTAGAAAGTGCCACCACAGAAAAGTTTTGGAAGGGAGGATTAATTTAGACTAGTCACAGGTCACATTACAACACTCACAACAAAAAGCAATGGTGAAATTACAAGCTGCAATGATTTTATATCATTTATATAAAATCAATGATTTTATATATATGCAGGAAATACACTGTGTAATCAGTCAGTAAACCTGTATCTATAAAATGTGCTAAAAACGTCATGATATCAGATTTTTTGTCTTAACTTCAGAGTTTTGGTAGAAACACCAAAGAGCTCAGTATCATTCCCACACATGAGCAGAGCCCAACTCCTTGAACTAGACACCAAAAGAAGACCACCAGTACAGATCACTCCCTGTGATATGCTCACATTCAGAAGACCAAAGAAGTCTTGCCAAAAGAGACCAGGAGTCTTACTGAAGAAAAAAAAAAATCTTTTAAATAAAGCAAGATATTCTGGAACATCTTTCTATATTTATCCCCCAAATGACGATATTTCTCAAGGTTCACCTTAAGCAGGAGGACTATCCACCAAAGTAAAAAAGCAACTTTTTTTGCAGTGACATAAAATTCTGAACATAAAGTTCCAAAAGGAGGAAAAGAAATAGTCTGTAAGGCAGTATTAACCATTTTCTTTCTTAACAATCTTTACTGTACATAACCTCTAAATGAAAACTACGGGTCATTTGGTTTAGTCTTCCAAAGTGAAACACTGTGAGAAGTGAAATCCTTTCACCAATGCACTGTCAGGTGCTCAGAGACAACCAACCACAGAAACAGCACCAAGAACTGAAAGCCATCAAAGAGCATTTTCACTTCTCTGTCACTCTGGATTGCTCCTTCTATGGTCACAACCGTTACTACATTTTTGTCTACCTTCAAACAAGGCAGGTTTGACAAGTTTCCTTTGATACTACTCCTCATCTTGATTTGCTTCAGTCAGAAAACGTGGCTTTACCTCAAGCTTTTCCACATGATTTTGAGCATTACTTTCCTCACAATCACAGCTTCTCACTTTGGCGTCACATGTAAATTCACTTACACTTGTTCCATCATTCTAGAATTTACAGGAGGTCAGGTCTATCCAAAGAGATGGAGGATTAACTATCTTTACAACCTCAAATGTACAATGTGGTAGAAAGAAGCAGGCAAATAAAGATCCCTTTACACAGAATTCAAATCTAAAAGCAGGAATAAAGTCATCCAGGTTGTTCTTATCTTTAATGCTACATCAAAATTAAATTCATCACTCACTTCTTAGTTTCTTAACCTTTCTATAGAAGACACCAAAGAGATAAGCTGCCCAATGGGACACCAAATTGCCCAATTTTATTGCATTTAATTCACTATTCATTTTCTCTCCAACCTAAGTAAGGGGGAACTTCCCATAGGCTCCTTCTAAGACCCACAGCTACTGTTCCAGCCCTGTCTTTACCTTTTTCTGCAAGTCTGGACTGACTTAAACATTGTTTGGCTTCCAAGCATTTTCATTCTCCCCCACCATTTCTTTCCAAGCCAGACTAGCTCATAATAAAATTGACAAAAATGCAAGAGTAATTTTTTTTTTTAATTTGCAAAATCTTAATGAGCATATAAAGTTTTTCTTCAAAACTTCCTTCCTATTAATAGGCCATTAAGAAATTCCTTTTCACAGAAACATACTTCCCGTCTTTTCATAAAGTTAAGGTTCCCCTTTAACATATTTTTGTACTCTGCTGAATTACTTTAGTACAGCATAGCAATGAATCACATTCCCTCATTCCACACAGGTATGCAGGTTTATATACTGTGGAAGGCAATATTAAAATGCCTAAGTAGAAAATCTGTTTTTTAAAACACCCCAAGAAGATAGTGGTCAACTGTGTATTTTACCACCAGTCTAAAAGAACAAGCACTCTGCTGCAAGATGAAGTTACTCACTTTTGAAAGAAAATGGACTTATATTCTTCACATCTTAGTTTCTGAAACAGCTTATTTATACTAGCTGTGCACCTCACCCTCGGTACACATGTGAATTCTTAGACTGCACCTAGAACACACATTTTGCTAACTGCAGTGTTCAACTCTAGCTTCAGCATTAAAATATCACAGGTATCAGCTTTAGAGATCACACTGCACCTATAAAAACTTCACTAAACAAATGGTTTGGTAGCAACAGTCTTGAAAACCACTTCAGCACAAGATGCACTGTAAACATCAATTTTCTCCAAAACAACCAGAAAGCTACATGTACACAGAAACAACCAAAGGATAAGGAATGGATAACCAAGATGAAATATTTCCAGTTCTAAAAACTGCACTACAAACTTAAGTAACAGCTTTTTAAACACTGCAATAATTTTCAGCCATTTACAGAGTGTTACTTAAAAGTTCTAGCAGAGCAGGGGACTGCTAAGCATACTTGCTGCAAAGGGCAAGATGACACTGTAAATAAATTCAGAAACCAATGGTAGGCAAGTTTAAAATGCAGAACAGTACGATGCCTTAAATGTGTTCTCAATTTAACACAAGACTGTTTTTCAAGTTCAATAAGTACACTGCCCAAAACATGGCTTCTGGAAAACTAGTAAGAATCTGATTCACTAGAATAAAGTGAAAATAAAAATTGTACAAAGAAGAACGCAACATGCCTCCTCTGATCAGAGGAAAAGGTCCAAGACACAGCATTCACCCTAAGCTGCAATCAGCAGAACGTAACCACCTAAGAAGTTGTTCATTGTTGCTCTCATCTTTAGCATACTGAAATTCGCAGTTCTGCAGGGGTATTTCGTGTGGTTTTTCGAAAGCATACAAGCCTCATCTAAGTGGTACTGTCCTTCTGGTTCCTCCATTTTCTGATGTCTAAAATTAGAAAAACGGTCCTTGCCAACCTTGTTGTTATGCTCCAAAATTGTAAGGAAGAAGGTGTTAGCATGACCTTAGTTTTGATATCCAAAAGAACCCTGCCATGAAGTCTGAGTTTTAGGGATCTGTTGGAAGATACTGTGACCCCACAGCTACATCACAGGAATTTCTTTGCAGGATCAAATGCAAAAGACTGATAGAAAGGGATAAAACAGCTCTCAATACACTGCTTTTAAACATTGCTGAGTATACATACAACTGCTGAGAACAGCAACTTCAAGGAGTAGAATTTTTACTTCCACTTATTCATGAAAGTCCATTTGAAGAGTCACAAATACATCCAAGAAAAACATTTTGTGCTCTTTTCAGATATTTTTTTGCCAGGGAAAGAAGAAAGGGAAGGAAAAAGTATGTTTAAATAGATTATCTCATTCCAAAAGCCAGAGACATAACTTCCCTTTAAAACTATTCTAAATTCTCAAATGTTATATACACAATGAATAAAATCCAGAAAATTCCCAAAACGCAAAGCACCGAGAGTAAGGCCTTCCATATCAGAGATTATGTTAGGTTTCAATGTATATTCTAACATACAAGCACATTTGAGAATAAAAACCTTTGTTTGACTGAATTATCAGTTCCTACCAAATTTAAATGAGGAATAAAACAAAGAGCTCCAGGAAAGCAATGACATAAAGTGAGAAGAAAAACTAGGATCAAACCTGGTGAATCAACAACAACAAAAAAAAAAGTCAACCTTACAAAGTAATGTGAATACTCTAAAGGCTGTAATTTTACTTCAGAGGGAATTAAAATTAAACAAATGTTTATCTGGAACTCATTTGCCAGCAGTTGTTTTACCCTGACAAACCCAAGTTGTTGTTTAACTGTGAGTAGTAATTGCAGTCAAACTAAAATAGTCAGATATCCAACTGCTGTAAAAACCTTGAGAGTCTAAGTTCCAAAAACATATGACAGTGTTTTGGTTAATCCTAAGACTCTTGCAGCTGTGATGTTCTGGATTTAATACAACTGGAAAATATTCACATCACCTTTGTTAAGATGAGCTTTTGGGGAGCTTTTTATTTTAAACTGATCTGAAGCTTAACAAACATCTTAATTTTATACAGTTTTTTTAAATTAAATTGAGGACATATTTACTTTTTTCTTTTAAATTATAAATTTGGGTAATTTTAAAAATATATATAACTTCTGAAAAAGAGAGATGGAGAATAGACACTGTAGTCAGTATTTCGACAAGCTTTGACACATCCCTGAAGCTTGACTGCTTGGAAGGTCAATGCACACCAAGTCCTGGAAGAGCTAAGCATAGTACTTCCTCCAGGTTGGTCTTTTAAGATTTCAGGAAAGCAGAGCCACGCACCTCTGTAGCCATAAATATCATAGTAGTATAAAACAGAATAGTCATAATACCCAAATATGCATTTAGATAAACCAGCCTAGTGTGAAGCTCTATTTTCAGGCTTTTCCATATTGTCTTCAGATGAATGTTTTTAGGCTTTAACTATAACAAAATCAGTGGTGTCAGACATACATTTTAGCAAAGTTTAGCACTGTGTTTGAGCTATGCTTGTGTGAAGTCTACCCGAGAAGCCTGAAGTTGGGATTTTTCAGGAAATACAAGAGAGGGTAAGGTTCTCATTGTACTCAGCAGAAGGACTAAGTGAATCTACCAAGAGAGCTAACTTTCCCCAGAATTACTGGGTGCCAGAAGAGATAGCTTATCCCCTTCAACATTCCTCTTTTAAAAAAAGAGAAAAAATTATCTTTAAAAAACTTTCACAGTCTTTCCAGCGTGTCTGTTCATATACAAACTTCTGGGGAACATGGCAAGTTGTCACTGCTGCTCTATGCATACCCATAAGTGCAGAACAAAAACACATCTGTAGGAATACCAGCAGTAAGATGCAAAACAATCTCACAACTTTCCAGTTGGCATTAGCAAAGATCCAGCTGCTACCCACCAACAGAGCAACACCATTTCAAAGGACTGAAACGCAGCCACGGCGTCCAGTAATCCACCAGGCAGATTTAGCAGCCAAGAGGGATGCTGAGAACACAGACCCTCCCTCCTCCCTGGGTTTTTCACCAGAGCTGATCATTCCCAGCCCTATTTCATTACTCACTTTCAGCGCAGCTCATCAAAGCGGGAACTTGGCTGGTTTGTTAAGACACACCTAAGGTTCCCCAGCATTACTGGGGACATGATTCTGCTGCTATTAACCAGACTGAATAACTTGAACAAACAAATCAAAGTAATAAGTATCAAGCTCAGGAATACCAAATTCTTCCCCCCCTTTCCCCCATCCCAAACCTGTCTTTTAATCATCCCCAAGCCACATCCTCCTCCTGCTCCTCCACAAGCAACTCACTGTGTCCCTCTCCCTATACATACTGCATTAGAACCTGTCTGTGGGGTCAAGGAAAGCACCATCAAAAGAACATGTTAACAACTGATCCTAACTTTTGTGGAGCAACTGGAAAGGGAGGAAGAGTTATATGTCACCTTTTCAATCAGGGTCTGCCAATAAAGGGAAACTAAAACCATAAAACCAGTTCCTGGCCACCCACCACTCCTAAATAAAGTCCTGGGAAGGAAAACAATGCCAAGTCCAATTGCTAAACTCTTCTGGTTTTTTTCTCCCCTACATTCAGTTCCAGCCTCAAACAGCTACTTGCTTTTTTTGCTGGGTGGAATGGTTTTAGGTACCACAGTCTGAATCAAGTGTTCAAAACCTGCTCATTCTGGCCTGTAAGGTAAGATGCCTCACTCAATATGTTTTTGTGCTCAATTTTCACTTAGATACTAAGTGGAACTGAAAAGTGATGGTTCTGCAGTTTCTTTCACTATGTTTTATTGTATTTTATAATGGGTGGGTCATTTCATAACTAGTGAAACACTCAGAATGTCTTCTGCTGATCATTTATTTTAATGGATTTGTCTACTGAGAACAAATATAAAAGTTACATATTCTTGCTTCGCTCTCTCCCATGACTGAGGTTCTCAAAAGCACTCCCCAGCAATCAACAGAATCAGCAAGGGAGTGAAGTCATCCAAATATTTGAGGTAGGTTTCCTAGCAGAAACTACATCTCAGTGATGTTTCATTTCAGATGACTGTTCTAAAAGAGTTGTCCCAGAACTCCTGAGATTCAATAACCTTAACTATGAAAGCAATTTTAACCATCTCACTTTATTTCAACCTTCCTCTACAGCTGTAGGGGTCTCAGGGTTTTCAGGGAAGGTGTCCAGGTTTGGAAGAATATGAAAAATGGGCTGGTCCAGTTCCCTTCTAACTTACCAGGACTCATGTAATTCTGCAAAGTTTGGGCTTCAGTCTCATTAAAAAGTACTTTTAAAAATTACTTTGATAGACACAACTTTATAAAATGAACTGCTCAATATGCAGAAGTACAGCAAGAACTCAGCCTAACCTCTCCTAAATGATGTATGTACATTAAGCCATCATTTACAATCCAGGCAATTCCTGGATAGAACATACACTGGACTTGGGCAATTCTAGCACTAGCAGACAATCAAGTGCTTGACCTGTTTCCTCCCTCACAGAACTGCTGAATTAGTCTTCAGCTAGAGCTGGGACAGCCAATTACTTCTTATCTGAAAGCACAGAAATTATTTAGATTTGAAATATGCATCTTACTGCATTTTCACAGCACCTTCTCCGAACCCACCCATATCCCAGACCCACCCACTCCTCCACCGATCAAGAGTCATGAGCTACTGTTACCACCACCCATACTAATTCAGTGCTTAATCCACCTCCTTCTCAAGGGCCTGTAAGGACATATGGGTTGAGTTTGCCTGAAGGACTACAGATTTTACTATGTCATGTGGTTTAACCCAGAGAAGAAAGCTTGGAGGGATGCGGTGCCTTAACAAGGTATGTAAGTACCTGGAAAGGTGCACAGACAGAGCCGAGCTCCTCCCAGCCATGCCCAGCGACAGGACCAGAGCCAACGGGCACAGACTGAAACACAGGAGGCTCCATGTGAACGTCAGGGAAAGCTTTTGTACTCTGAGGGTGACCAAGCATTGGCACAGCACAGGGTCCCCAGTGAGGGGGTGGAGTGTACAAAAGATGCCCAGACACAGTCCTGGGTAACCCGCTGAAGGTGGCCCTGTTTGAGCAAGGGGAGACAAGACCACCTCTAGAAGTCCCTGCCAATCTCAGACAGCCCATGACTGAGTGAAGTGAAAAGGGAAGCAAGTCCTATATATAACAGAAAAGCTGTTACCAAAAATGCCCCACAAGCTTCGTTAGGGACAACTCAAGCTCTAGCAATTCTGCTCTGACAGCAATAAAAGAGAAAACCAACGGAATCTTCAATTAAATCAGGTAGGATAAAAGCCATTGGGACATCAAATCCAGCAACATACACTACTACATCAACATATAAAATGGCAAACGATGAAAACTGGAGTACAGGTATAAAATTGAAAGTTTTATGTTTCAGTCACAACAGAGAACTATTCAAGGAAGATAATAGGTGTCTTTTCCTAAGATGTAAAGAAGAGTTCCTGGGCATTGCTGCTAATCTGGACATCAGGATGCAGCAAAGAAACCCAACAGGTTGAGGATGTGTATTAGAAAGCCACAAGGTTTTCTCAAACACTGAGAAGAAAGCCCACTTTTGCATATTCATTAACTTGCCTTCACGGAGACACTATTCCAGTCTCTCTCTAAACTGAATTTCAGGTAGTCACCCCTTGGCACTTACCCCATGTTCCAAACATTCAGAAATTCATTCAGTGGCTAATAAAAGAAAGTGAAGCACAAGACCAGGATGTGCAGTACTGCTCTCTGTCATCACATTTAGTCACCCAAAATTAACATCAGTAACTTAGGTCTCTCTTACCTCAGTCTCCAAAACAGATCACAAGTCAGTGATCTCAAGAATGCCTGACTGAAAGCTGAAATAAAAGCACAGCAGACATCTGCCCCTCAGGGCACAACCCACCAAAAGTATGGACCAGAATTCCTTCAATACAAGAAGAAATTGTATAAATCCTATGTACAGCCCAACAGCACAGCAGGGTTTGGTACTAGGATTCCTTTCAGATTCATGTTACTGAAACTGTGTGTAAGACAACATGCAATTCTAAAAATTGAGGAAGAATGCAGAGAGAAAAAAATAAATCAGCAATAGCTTTGAAATACAGGGAGACATGGGCAATGTGATAGTACGAGATATCAGTCAAGTGTTTAGCATAAAACAGCCATAATTCAGTTAACATTGAGAATCAAACAGGAAGAAGAAGCAGAAAGTTTTCAGAAGCCATATGCTTCACTCTATGTTACTATATTTCCACCATCCTCAACACACTTGACAAAACAGAGTATAAAAAAATACTGTGTTTTCTTTGCTCAAACGAAACCTCACTACGGTCTGTAAAGCATCATCCTACTTCCAGGAACAGTACTTTTGTCATAAGAAATACAAATGAAATCTATGCCAGACACAATAAAACTGCAGAAAGACTTCCTCTCTCTACAGTTAACTATCAAAAATATTTAGGAACATGATCATAGCTAGTGAATTCAAATTTTACACCTTCAACCACAGGACTGCCTAACACACTGAGACAGACATTTTTCCCTCCCATTAAACCAGGTTAAAAAAAGTGCAACCTGATGATTCAGATCTGGAGGCTAAGAAAGTATTTGTCTTTCCTTCATTTAACTTTGGATTAAAATAGTGAGTGACTCTGTAACAAGAATTCCATTGAACATGCATCTTCTGCAGGAATAAAATGTATTTCCTGTATGATAAAGCAGAAAAACAAAACCATAAGGTTCACCATAGAGTACTACTTCGGGCAAACCTTAAGGCTCAAGAGAGATCAAAGCTCGCTCAACATGGGAAACATTTCATTGTTTTTAATGCAAAATGCTACACTCAGCCAGGCTAAGGACTCTTCCAAGCTCATCTGTTGGAAGCTGGGAAGGGAGAGGAAAAAGGCTTTATCAGTTTATCTTCAAAAAGAAGCCACAATATCATGCAGGTTTCACAAAGACAGCTGGACAAAAAAGGAAAAAAGAGAATTTCAAGAGAATTGAGAATAGAAACAACTCCATCCGAGGGAGCTGCACAAAGTTGTTCACATAACCTATTTTACAAGTTTTACTTGTACAATCTAATGAGAACATAAGTAAAACAAGCTCAGCAAAATACTTATGATGTTGTGAAAGTAAGCTGAGCAAGCCATGAGATCTTAGGCATCAGATTGTACCACCTCTGAACTGTCTTCAGTCCCTATTTACCCTTTGCAGCACTGAAAAGTAATGGGGAGAGAGGGCTGAGGGTGCCACACCTGTGGAAGGAACAGCCTTGCAGGAGCCCCAGGCAGAAGGGGAGTTCCAAAAGACTCGCAGTTCAGATGGCCAAAATCAAAGAGCATGGACTTTCATGTCAGAGCAAAACAGACAAACCCTTTGTACAATTCTTGTAAAATATGAACCTGAAGTAATTGCAAAGCAGGCACCTCACAACCTTTCATCCCAGCTCTCACTTTAATGAACGTAACTTGTTTAGGGAAGTTATATGAAAAACAGTACAAGTCCAAACTAGGTCTTCTCTGAAAACCAAAAAGGATCCAGTGGGCTACAAGTAAACACACTGTATCAGAAAAAAAACCAAATTCACCCAAATTTCCAGCAGAATAACAACACTGCAATGAGTATCACTTGTATTTCCTCTAGCACCTTCCATTCAATAGTTTTGAAGTCTACAAATACAACACAGAGTTTCTTTAGTCTGTCATCTTACAAAGGGGACAAGTCCCTTGGCTTCTCTTTTAGCAAGGTCACACGAGGCTCCAAGCACTGAACACGGGTCTTCAGAGTCCTGGTCATGTGCTTCAACCAAAAAAGCGACAAAGATAAACAAAAAGATTCATAAAAGATCTAAAGTCTTATTCCTGGTCTTTCATGAAGTACCTGCTCCAAGTGCTGGTACTAAACACGACTGAAACGGCAAGCAAACATCACTGCTAACAGTAGTACTACCAATGCTAATTATTAATAGAGCATTAACAGTACAGGGCACACACATTGCGCAAGCACAGTTAATCAGCACTGCTAGGAGCAGCATCACTAGGGGGACACCAGCAACAAACATAAAATACACCAAAAAACGGCATTCTGTGAGGAAAACATCACCTATAACTAAAGTCCATGGAAGAAATACAGAACAACAGCAATCTGCTTCTGGGTTCTGAAACAGTAGTTTAAAAAATTGGAAGAACAAACAAAAAAAATTTTAAAAAATAACAGCTTCAGTTACAGACGAGATTCTTTTGTTCGGTTTCCCATTGGCTTCCTTAGATTTTAGTGGTGAGCCTGTAGCTCCCAAGTCCCCTTGAATGATCAAACCCTTTTGCAAGTCATGGCACCAGGAGCTTTACAGAGGACTGGCCAAAACAAATGTAACAGTCTAAACTTCAGAATTTTCATGCCTTTTTTATTATAAACAGTTTTCAAAATCACCACACGGCTAAAATTGCAACCAGAGCACAGCAGAACAGAGCCTGTCCAATTCCCACTCTTCCCTACGTCCTCGGAGGTACCAAGACTGTTGAGGTTATAAATACACAAGCCAGCTCACTTTCCAGACTCTACATCAAAATTGGTTTACACCAGTTAATCCAGTTTCTCCGTGTAACCCTCCAGGAGTCCCCATCATTAATCCTGCAAAGTGATTTAGCCCTGCTTGCTTTCAAGTTACCTAGTGTAAGGTTAAAAATAAATTCTTTAAACAAGTTAGATCAAACCACCACAGAGAGACTGGGCTCAGGTATAAATACTGAGTCAGCCAGGTAGGAATCCAAACCCAGATTCCATCAGAGAATGT
Organism: Manacus vitellinus; assembly: GCF_001715985.3. Classification (NCBI taxonomy): domain Eukaryota; kingdom Metazoa; phylum Chordata; class Aves; order Passeriformes; family Pipridae; genus Manacus; species Manacus vitellinus. The sequence continues at coordinate 7,812,405 of NW_021940508.1, read as the reverse complement.
GATAAAACCAAGGGAATTGCTAAAAGGGCCTGGTAAATATTAAAAAAGCAAAACCAGGAGGCTGAGTCGCTGCTGTTTTTTGTGAAGGGCTCTGTTTAAACGGCAAGCACTGCTCCCCCTCCTTTTCCTTCCCTCACATCCAGCTCCAATTTCTTCACTTGGAAAAAAACAGCTGCTCTCAGGCCAGGACGGCCCCTCCATTCCCTTTCCACAGCTTCCCCTCACACAGCTCCACAGCAAACCCCAAGTTTCTGCTCCACATGACATCATGTACCCCTGAACACAACCAGGAGGGCTCTGCAAATCTACACTCCTGGTATTAACAAATCTACAGGAGAGAAGCTTCAAACCAGTCCACCCTGAGCAGCTCCCAGGTGGCACTCAACAGCACTGCAGACATTCCAGCACATGCTTTTGAACCTATTCCACATACAGAGTTCAGATCCTCGCCACCAGCCTCAGATGTGCAGCAGGTCCTTCCCACACCCAGCTTCTTGCAGAGGAGTATCTACCAGCTCACTTCCCTGATGCAATTTTCTCCAGCAACAAGAGAAACACAGATTTTTTTTGTTGTTGTTTTTAAAGGCAACATGAGCCAGACCAACAGTAAAGCCCTGCCCTGACACCCAATTCAGAGCAACCAGACACAACCGACGGCGAGAAAAGACCAGGTGGAGCAGGTTAACAGAGAGAACGGTTCATTCATTGCCATGTCCTCAAGTAACCCACTGTGTGTGCCGAGGTGTCATTGTCTGTAGCTGTGAGCCCCCACCACCAGCGAGAGAGCAGCCGGGAAGGGGACGGGCAACAACATGGAAGTAAAGCCCTGCGCAAGACACAGATCGATACCTGTTCACCCAGCTGTTCCCTTCCGAGCTGCCGCCTCCCCTCTGCCCCGACTCCCTCCGCCAGCCCCACTGGACCTTCCGCTGTCACCTCCTTCTCAACGCCCAGAGTCACAGGACTGCACCCGCCAGGAGGAACCCGGGAGTGAGGGGATGAGACGGACCCTCTGCCCGCTGCGGGCGCGGAGCTCTCCCGCGGGTGTCCGAACACTCTGAGGGGCCGGGCGGCTCCCGTGCGCGCGGGTGGCGCTGCCCGCGCCCGCGGCGCCTGCCCCGACGGCTGAGAGGGCGGCAGCGATCTAGGCCATGGTGAAGCTTCCCCTGGGGCGGCTGCACGGAAAGTAGGCGCAGAGCTGCGTCCCCGACCCAACCCGCCGCGGCGGGGCGGGCGCGGGGCGGCGCCGGACGCGGAACCGACCGATCCCCAAGCGGACGGGGACGGACCGAGGACGGAGCGGTGGCAGTCGCGGCAGACTAAAGCGGGCCGGGCCGCGGGGGCGCCTCTGGGGGATGCGGGGCCGTTGGGGGGGGGCGTTGATGGGCGCCTCCGCCCCCGCGGCGCGCGGTGACCTGCCGGGCGGTCAGAAAGCGGCGGCGGCGCCTCGACCGGTCACGTGAACCCCTTCTCCTCCTCTCCTCCTCCTCGCACGCGCCGCGCGGGCTGCTCTGCCTCCGCCCCCGCGCACGTGACGTGACTGACAGACGCCATCGCGCGGAGCCCCCCGTGTGTCAAGCTCCCCGCCCCGCCGGGCGCGCGCGCACCCTCACCTGAGCAACCGCAGCTCGCGACCATCCACCAGCCTCGCTTCGCCTCTGCCCCCCCGCCCGCCCCCTGGCGACACGTCAGCACCGCGCCGCGGGGGAAGCCCCGCCCTTCCTTTCGCCCTCGCACAGTGATCGAGGCTCCAACCTCCTGCCAGCGCGCGCGCTCGGCGGCGGTAAAAAGGGGCGGGGCGTGGGAGGGCCCCGCCCAGGGGCGGGATGAAGGAGCCCGGGGGCACCTCCGTGAGGGGCCGCGTGAGGGACCCCCGGGAGGCACCGCCCGTGAGGGGCCTTCTGACGGGCTCCCCTCTGAGGGACCCCTCCCCATGAGGGACTGGCGTCTGAGGAACCCCCACTGGGGCCCTCCAAGAGAGACCGTCTGAGAGACCCACGGGGGGACCGTGTGAGGGAGCCCCGTCTGAGGGACACCTCGTCGGACCCTCTGACAGGGACGGTGTCAGATACGCCCTGAGGGAACCCGCGAGGGAGAACGATGTGAGGGATCCCTTGAGGGATTCCCCGAGAAAACCCCTCGGGGACCTCTGAGGGATGCCCTACCCCCCGAGTACCCCCGTGAAGGACCGTGTGAGAAACCCTCCTGAGTGACCCTGTGAAGGAGCCCGCAAGGGTAACCCGTGAGGGACCCCTGTGCATTGGGAACGGGCGTTCTGGAACCAATTCTGCACTTGAGTTAATGTAAATTAATGTAAGCATCTCGCTGTCTTGCCAGGCTGGGCACAGCTAGGCACGCTGTGGACATGGAGAAATCCAGGACAAAGGATAGCTGCACCACGGGAGGAGAAGGTCAAGAAGCGTATGGTGCGGACTAATGAAGAACGTTGAGGGGGTAAACTGAACTATGATGGATGGCAAAAATGGATAGTCAATAAAGTTTGACTCCCTCAGGAGAAAATAAAAGTAAAAAGCTTTTTCCCTTTAAGCTTTTTCCTGCTGTGTATTTTTTCCACTGTTTACGGCACCTTTGGTTGCCCAAAACGCAGCGGTCATACCCTTAAAGCATCCCTTCTTTGCAAGGCCTGGCAAGACCTTTGCAAGGCTTTAACAGCCAGCCTCATTCATCCTCTGTGGGAGTTGGTCCCTGCTTGGTGCTGAGCAGGCAGGGCTGGTGAAGGTGATGTTCAGCCTCTGGTGCCTCCAGTGAAGATGTCCCATGGTCCTTGACCTTTGCTGTGGTCTGATTTCCTTTACTGCTGTTTGCTCATCCTCTATCCCTTGACCCTGTACTCGCCATGTAAGAAGAGAAGGCATGAAATCTGATATTACCCTAAACAATATCTGAAAATTAATCACTGTATTTCATGCTGCTTCTTTCTCTGCTTAGAGTAGATTTAACCAGACTGCATTCTTGATACTTATTGCATAGATGGGCAGAAGCTAAACAGATCCTACTGCTGAGAAGCTGCAAGACCTCCCTATTTCCATCTTTTCTCAGTAAGATAGAGGGTTCTTTGAGCTAAATTGAAATTCAGACCAAACAGAACACAGGTACTGTTGATTTTCTTCATGCAGTTGTTGATATTTCGTTTTATTACTATTGGGGGGAGACAATTACAGCTTTAATTACAGCTGTAAACAAAGTTTCACAAGCTTTGTGACAAACATGTCTGCAGATCCATAATCTGTGTGGATTTAATCAGTATTATTAGCATTCTTTTATCATGACTTGGCAATCCTTTGATAATCAAGATGGATATTTGATGTGCAGCGTAAAACAACAAAGGCTGAGAGCTCTTGGGATGCTGTAGTCAGATGGCGTGGTGCCAGCTGGAACATGTCTCCAAAAATCACACAGAATCCAGCCCAAGAGCATTTGGAATAGGAAAAAAATTAAACGGGGATGTCAGAATCAAAGCATTGTAGATTCTCTCTGCTGTACATGGAGTAAATATAAATGAGAAAATGGCATACTGCACTACCAAAGCTTCCAGAAGAGAGCCAAAGGAATAAACTGATGGAAGCTCAAGACCTTCACTCCAAGTATTCATCAGGAGGAATTTCTTCACTGAAAGGGTGGTGAGGCATTGGAAGGGGCTCTCCAGGGAGGTGGAAGAGTCACCGTCCCTGAAGTGTTCAAGGAATGACTGGATGTGGCACTCGGTGCCTCTGTTCTACTTAACAAGGTAGTGGTTGATCACAGGTTTGATTCGATATTGGAGGGTTTTCCAAACTACATAAATCTGTGATTCAGCACATTGAGCTTGGAGAGGAGACCCTGCACCAAACACAGCAAAGGTTTGACCAGTTCTAGCAGGCAAATTCTACCTACTGCCTGCGTCAGGATTCTAATCTGCTGTTACAAGGATTTGCAACCTCTTCAGTTTTCCAGCCGCTAACGAACAGCCCGGTGCAGGTGCAAATCCCAACAGGCTGTCTAAGCTTAGTGCAGGATTGCTTTTCTGAGTCCCCTACTACAGATTTCTGAAATGGGCTGCAAGCCATGTACCACAGGCTGGAAACCATCGTTGTGGTGCTTTGGCGTATTCTCCTTGCCAGTCACATTCTTGAGTGGGGGAAACTGCTCGTGTTAAGAATATCTCCTTGTTCCTGGTTCAGGAGTCTGCTCTACTTCTGTTACAGTCGGAAAGGAAAACTGTCTCTTCTTCAAAGGCTCGGGCTTCAGTCTGTCTTCCCTTTTGCTAATGCTCTTGTCTACTTTCCACACTACCAACCCTTCCCCCTCAGGCTCGTTGGACAATCAGTCTGACTGAGCTGAAGTGCAGAGCAATCTTTTGCTGCTTATTCTGAAGTTTTTATTTGCTTTGTGCCTTTTTTTTCCCAACAGTAGCAACTCTTGATCTAATAAAATATTGCTCTTCCCTACAAACTGTTCTCTCTTAACCCTGATGACACCTGCATCAACAGCACTGCCTTTCTCCAAAACATATTCCAGCCAGTTGTGCCACAGGCTCTGTAAGGGAGAGGCCCTGCATGAAGAAACCAAGCTTTACTTTCAGATTTGAGTTTGCAGGGAATCTGTGTAGAAGGCCAGAAGATAAGGGGCCTAATGTGTCTGTCTCAAATACTGATAGCCTGCGCTGGCTGTGGAGCCAACCAAGGATTGTTGGTAATAACAGCCAAGGATAGTTGGTAATAACACACTGTGAGAACAAACAGGATGAGGCCAGAGAGGTAGGTCAGCGCTTTTCTGGGACGAACGTCCTTGTTCTGGTTCCTGGGGATAAGCCCAACACAGAACAGCACAAGGGCAGGACTGAGGTCGAGAGGGGGGATTGGGCTGTAGGGGGATATCGAGAACTCCAAAGATCCCTGAAGCCTCTGACCCGTTTCCAGAAAGGTCTGGAAGAATAGACTGTGCATGAGAACGAATTTTCATAGAAAGTGAGAAACTTAACTCCGGGGCAGGGAAAACTTATCTATAAAATGGTCCCCCCATGAAGCCCATGTGCATGTTCACCCCAGGACCTGGACACCCCATCAGCGGGATCAGCACTGGAGCCAGGACTGGTGATCCCTCTTTCTCCCTGTTTCTTTCTTTCTTCCTTTCTCTCTTCCCCTCTTTAAGTCATCTCTGTCTCTTTCTCTCTTCCCTTTCATCCTTCCCCTTTATCCAAAACCCACTGCCATATGCTCATAGGAGGTCAGGCACTAACATAACAATTTCCATGCCAAGTGTGTAATTTACTAATAGAACTTCATAAGATTTTGTGGGCTTTTGTCATTCCTTTTGACCACAAGCATCTACAAATCTTGGGCACTCCCTTCCCCTGGAGGGTGGGATGCCACAATCTGGAATTCCGTCTAGTTACAGTAGAACAGTTGAAAATCTTGGATGCATTGTTGGGTTCTCTCAAGAGAACTGTCACAAGGATTTGATAACAAGAGATGTTAGCCTTGGGCATAGCAGGGATTGCTGCTGCATTTAGATGTGGGGTGAAACTCCTGAAGACGCTGCCTGGAAATGGGATCCAGTGTGTTGGACTGTGTTGATGGGCCGGCACAAGGAGGGCTTCAGCAACAATTCTGCTTGGAAGGGTTGCCATTTCCGCTGAGGAAGCAAGTCCTTCTGCCAGAGATGCCGTTCACGGTGTCAAAGGCAGGAAGGATAATGATATCATTGTGTCTGGCCTTCATAAAGCCCAGGCCATTAAAATTCCTGACATCCATGGAGTGCGTTAGTCCGTCATGTCTCAGCATCATCCTGGGAATGTGTTGAGCTGCTTGATCATTCTTTAGAGTCATTGTGTGCCTGGAGACAGACCCTCTGCTGTAGGTGGTGCCTGCAGTCCTTGGTCCAGGTTTTCTCACCTTGTAATTTGGCTATATAAGAAAGGTGATGCATTTTCATGTGACTAGAATCTGAAATTGCTCTGCACAACCACCTTAACCCCACTGCTATTTTTCATTCCTCCAACCTCTTTCAGAAAACATTTTATCTGCAGTGACTTTGTACTTATTTCCAGATTCTGAGACAATTCAACATGTCTGAACCTGATCTGATCCAGCAGAGCCTTGCTTAAACACCACTTTGGAAAGGGACGGTGGCAGTGGTTAATCTGTGTAGTGTGTGCTCTGTTAATGGTGAGTGCTGAGTTTGTGCTGTCATACTCCTTGATTTCATTCTGTGACATGCCCACTGTTACCTCTACCAGCCAAACAATTTCTAAGAATTAAATAGGCTTTTGTTAAACAGACTTATTTTCCACACAGCCCTGTTGCTTGGCATTAAATGTATCTAGCCTTGAATTATCTGTTTAGTCCCTTATCACTTTTCTGGGTTTTTTGCCTATGAATCAAAGAAAGTAGTCCACAGGCCACTTAGTGCCCTGCTCTAACAGTGTCGTGCTTCCAGCCTCTTAAAATTTCCAAAGATTAAAATCATGTCCATGAAGCCAGAAGTTTCCCCACCCAGCTCTTAAAGAACTTGGGTGGGCAGAGTTAGAGTAGATGATGACTGAAGGTCTTTTAAACATCCTTGCACAGTGTTGCATAGGGAATCTTGCAGCACTTTATCAAGCTAGATTTTAGTGGGCCTGGTGAAATCTCAACCTTCCTTTAATTAGGTAATATAAATGTTCCTGTAATGAATGTAATAAACTTAGAGTACTGTAAAGTTGAAGTTGGATTTGTACCATTTTCTGTTTTCCCCCAAACATCGTCTTAGGATAAATTACAAGCATTTTTATCCTGTGATATATTTTACAAAAATGTTTTGAATAGCGTGTCAAAGGATATTTGCCAGCTCTGGTTAAATGTCAGTCATCTGTTTTCAATTTTAAAAGGGCTTTTTGTAGATGCGGCAACTGGCAGTGGCAGGAAAAAACTGAGCTTGGGAGACCCCAGAGAACTGCAGGCTGGTCAGCCTCCCCTCAGCCCTGCAAAGGTGATAGTGCAAATAGTACTGAAAGCCTCAAACATGCTGAGGATGAGAAGGTGACTGGCAGTAGTCACCCTGGATTTACACTGGGGAAGTCGTGTCTTTCTGACCCAGTCACCTGAAATGATAAAATGACTGCCTTGATAGATGAGGGGAGAGGAGGGGCAGAGCTGCTGGGTTCAAGGGGTTGAGGTCTCTGGCACAAAGTCCAGTGGGAGGCCAGTTGCTGGCGGTGTGACCTGGGTCCTGGGGCCAATACTGTTGAGTATCTTCATTACAACAGTGGGACAGAGTGCAGCAAGTTCACAGAGAGAGCACAAAACCAGGAGTGGCTGATGGACCAGACAGTGTGGTGCCATTCAGAGGGACCTCAACAGGCTGAGGCCAACAGAAATCTTATGAAGTTCAACAAAGGGAAGTTATGCACCTGGGAAGGAATAATTCCATATGCCAGTTTGGGGCCAACCATCTGTAAAGGAGCTTGGCAGAGAGGGACATGGAAGTACTGGTGGACAGTGGAACATGAGCCAGTCGTGTGCCCTTGAATCAAAGGCAGACATCCTGCATTAGGGGGAGAGCTGTCAGCAGAATGAGAGGCAATCCTTCCCCTCCTCCCACTTGTTCAGCACTGACGGGACATGTCTGGTGTGCTGTGTCCTCTTCTGGGCTCCACAATGCAAGAAAGACATGGGCATACTGGAGGGAGTCTAGTGAAGGGTCACAGAGATGACTAAGGGGCTGAAGTACTCAACATACAGGTACAGGCTGAGAGAGCTGGGATTGTTTAGCTTGGAGAAGAGAAGGTTCAGTTCCTTACCTTATGGGAGTAACTAAAGCAGATGAAGCCAGACTTCTCAGTGGTGCCCAGTGATAAGCCACAAACTGAAAAACAGCAAATTCCTGTTATACATAGAACTTTTTTACCGTGAGTGTGGTCAAATATGGGCACAGGTTACCCAGAGAGGTTTGGACTATCTGATCTCTGAAGGTCTCTTTCAGCTTCATCTATTCTGCCATTCAGAGAGTGCAGGCACCCAGCATTCAGGGATATGTCTTGATTCCTCTGACCATTTCTTATTCCAAGAATGTGTTAGTAAGTTGAGAAAGAACGGTGACATGGAAATCCATGACAGACAAGACAGATTTCTCCATGTAGTCACTTCCTATTGCTCAATGCAGAACATTCAAGCTCCAGATGTTTCCCTTCCCCCTAAGCAACAAGTTGAGCAGCCCAGAGCACAGGACTAAATGCTTTCCCCAAAATCAAATGCACTCAAAGTGCATCAGCAGCAGCCTACAAGAGAACTGGGACAGAGAGGTTTTTTTGGAGTCAAAGCCTATTTATACCAGTAAAAAGTGAAGTTGGCTTTCTGAGATTAACAGAAAAAAGATGCTCCTAAAAATACACATGGCAAATCATCATGACTCCTAGAATTCATCTCCTGGAGGGAAAAAAAAATTCTATATGAAGTGGTTTTACTAGAGGGCAAGATCAGAAGTTGTTACAGCTTAACAGCGCTCTGCTGTCATCCTTGCTGGCCTGGTAGCAGCGTGGTGTCCAGTAGCCCTCAGCAGCAGGCTGCCACCACAGCACAGGGGGAAATGTATGGTGCTTTCCCTGGTGTTTTCCTTAGTGCTGACCAACTATTCCTCATTTGTCATCCTTTTGGCTCCAAGACCTTTCTCAGGCCTCAGATACCTGGAGAAATTGGTCAGCGTTTCTCCCTAAGTGAGTACTTGTCTAGTATACAGCAGCTATACAGGAAGGAGTTTTACAGCAACAGTGCCTATCTGCCTGTTTCCCAAAGGCAGCCTTAAATTTGGCCACATTTTTTCCAGTTGTCTAAAATCTGTGAAATTTCTATTGTAGCTGAATCTGTGTTCTTCATGTTCAATATGCACCAGGCACTGCACCGGGTCTGTAGAGAGAAGAAACCCTGGAACCGGGAAACTTTTAACAACATGAAGAAAAACAATTCACAGGCATTGATTACAGGGGCTACTAATCTTTCTGCTGGTGCTTCAGCATCCCTGGAGCATGGCCCTCGCTCTGTTTATGTCTTTGGCATGAACTGTTTGAGCAAATGTCCAGCTGACCTTCTGACCTCAGCTCTGCACTTGAGACCTGTGGCTTCTCTCTCACCTCTCCCAGCTCACACTACACCTTAACAAAGAGGGAGCAGTAAGACCCTCCATGCAGGGCAGTACTTTGGAGCAGCTGACCCGAAGCTCCCAAATGCCATGTTGGCCACATGGTCCCTTGAGCCTTGCAGGGGGCTGAAGCCCTCCTCACATTTGTTCTTCCAGGTGAGGAGGCTTAAGGGAGACTGAGGAAGCTGGGGCACAACCACAGAGATTCTCGTTTTCTGATACACTGTGAACTTTGTCACTTTCAGTCTCTGAAAGAATAGGCCACCCTTGCCCAAAAAACAGTTCAAGCAAGCACTGTGTCCCTGGTATCTCTTCAATTATTAATTCATTTACTGGACCACGGAAGCACCTTGCACTGGGAAAGACTACCCTGATCCTCTGTTCAGAAACAGACAGGTTGAGTACAGCTATGGTTAGGAAGAACTCAACAGAACGGTGTGAAACTATTCCCTGGTTTGTCTTCCTCATTCTGCAACAGCGGTGCCACCAGCTGGCAAGAGCTGAGGCCCCAGGTCACAGAGGTCAAAACCAAAATACACCCAAGAAGGGAAGTGATGACAGGCAAGCAAACCTGCAGCAGCTGGGATGGGAGGGGGAGGCAGGCAGCAGACTGAGTGTTGAAAGGAATAATGTCCACTGCCACATGTTGGTGGTGAACAGTGAAAGCGCAGTTGGTTACAGCATCGTCCTGCTGCAGGCTCCAGGCCAGGGAGTGCAATGGATCTCATCCTGGTTCCACAGGCAGGAAGGATGATGGCCACACACGCACATGCCAAGCATGGCCAGTGAGAAAGCACTGAGGGAACCTGGACTGTGTGGTATAAGGAGTGAAGACCATGGCCATGAAATAGCTAAAAATCCCTTCAAAAAAGCAGAGGTGAGCTGCCTCACAGAACAGAGCAAACTGCTTCCTCTGCACTGTGAATGGGAAAGCAAGGGGACCTGCAAGGCAGGTGAAGCCACAACATAGATGAATGCTAAAATTAGTTGCTGGGGGAGGATTTGGACTCTTTATTGCTGAGATTTAAGCTGGACAGATGTAAGAGGAACTCACTGGGTCATTTTTGGTCCTGACAGGCCCCTCACCATCTGAATGCTGTACTCGATGGAACATCCGAGGCAAGTGGGGAGTTCATACCCTTGGTTGCCCGGGCCCTCTCTAAGCCATCACCCTCTGCATGTCTCCAGGGCCAGGGGATTTGGTTTTTCTTTGCATCTCTCAGCTCTCAAATAGTTTTGTTATGAGGCTCAGTAGAACGACAGCATAGTGTTCTTATGTCTCCTCTTCCATCTACAAGTGTCAGTAATGCCTACTACTGGGAGCAGAGATGGTGTAATTGGAAACATGATCTCCCACAGCTTGCTTACAAAGCTGCAATTTGTCCACGACCATGGAAACCAGCCACTCAGGATGAGGCCAAGGGTGAAGACGGGGGATGCAAAAGCTGATTTTAGGCACAGGATTTTAACCTCCAGTGTAAAATTCGGATTGCTTAAGGACATTCCTCCTCTCAAAACATAATTTTCTCACTTATAACAGTGAAACGGGACGGCTGTACAAAGGCCTCACTCTCCTTTACTGTTGAAATATGTGGAAATGCTTCAGATGCAGTTTTGGGATGCAAGGTCTTCCTGGAACACTTACCTGACTGTCCAGCTACAGGTATCTGTGCTGTCCAATGCTCCTAAGGGGTATTTCCTTCTCAGGAAAATAAAGTGGTTGAAAGGAAACTCTTGCCTCAGAACAAATGAGGTACCAGATGAAGAGAACACGAAGGAGACGCTTTTAAGTGTAAAAGTCCCAACTTTGCTACTAGATAGATTTTCTATGGAAGTAAGGAGAGTTACTGCAGCCATACAGAGAACAAGGACTGATGTTTAAGCCATGAAAAAAACAAGAATAACCTGAGAATCTGTACTCAGGATATCAATCCACTCACTGCTGAAGGAAAAACAACAGTTCACTGTGTTTCCTTTGAATCAGTCATGTCCACAGAGAGGCTGGACTGTTACAGTAAGAAATCCAAGCCCACTTGCTCTCAAACTGCCCTGGATTTACTTGCCATGGGATGATTACCAAATAAAGGAAACCATCAGCCAAGCCAAGACACTATACAAATACATTTTATTTAGAGATACCCATAGTAAGATGCACAAATACTTTCTGTTCACCGATTTTCAGATCACGCAACTTCAAGAAGTGGAAAAAAAACAAACTGCAGTGAATTACAATTATCTATATAACAGGGCAGTAGTAAAAGATCCATTTGTCAGACTACAGCATGGTTAACGATACTCAGATGAGAATGTACAGACCTAGGTATTTAAAAAGTGCATGGGGCATTGCCACATACACTAACATGCTTTTTCAAAGAGCAACATCTTTCTGGCATGTGAACACAGTAACCCAGTTATGCAAGAGGGAAAATTAGGCTCATAATTTGATCTGGAAACTTATCTATTAACAGTTTTCCTCCAAACAGCAAATTAAGAATTATTTGTGACTGACACATGGAAAAAAAAATCACTGTTATATTGTCCATGTAGTCAAGCAACACACAGATGACCTAAAATTATCAGTTCCAGTCTACACCTTCACAGCTTTTCCACAATCCTCTTCAGAAGAGTCCGAAATACTTAACTGCATGTAACAACCTGGCAGAAGAGCTGTAATCTGAGATCCAAGCTCTTACACCCAGGACAAGTTCTTCCACAAGAGAAATCTCAGTCTTCAAATTTAACAGAAAGTCCACGTTCCACCTGCAAGCACATCAACTGGATCAGGTATTGCTTGGTTTACTTTTAAATTCCCATCTAAATGGAGGGAAAGGCAGGAAGCGGTGCTGGTCTGAGAGAATAGCTGCACTGCTTTGAAGTTGTATTAAAACACATGGAACCTGGACTCTTCTCTCCAGTGTCTCTCTCAAACCAAGGAAGTTTATCAGGTTACACTGCTCAACACAACACCTATTTTGCTTTCAAATAGGGATAGTGCTGAATAGTGCTTGGGAAAGGCCAGCAAGGACTGTTGTATGGAGGATTACACATAAGAGCAAGAAACACATTAAATCAGTCTTCAGTTAAATTTCTATCACTGCAAACAGAGAATGACAGAGACTGACTTTGCATTGTACTTAAGAGGCACATTTTGCATTGATGAAAAAAACAACCCAGTTTACATTGCAGCTTTCTCTGGATTAAAACACCACCTAATCTCCTGTTAAAGGAATTTTTGCAAAAGAAACAAAACCCAAATCAATTGCAGTTCTTATACTTAAAATTCTTAAACTGCTCCCTCACCTATTCTACCCAGAGATACCTTTCTACTTATGTGTATGCAGCTGCTTTTCCTTTTAAAACTTGTCTGAGAGACCCTTGTTTCTGTGCATTTTGGGAGTAGAAAAATAATTCTGATGCCTCACAGGTTGGCCCCTGTACTACGTTCAGGAGTTGAGGAAGTCAGAATGGTTTTGTACATTTGCAGTGAACTCAAGAATAAAAACAAGAAAAATAAAAGCCACCAAATTGCAATAACCAGCAGTACAGGAATCAACTCCTTCATGGACCACGAATGACCTTGAAGCAAACCCTTTCAGACTGAAAGGGGAATGGAAGTCCAAGAAGCTATCTAGGGCTGAGTAAAACAAATAGGGAGATTGTGAGCAAGGTCCCAGTTCAGTGAGCCTAAGCAAGTGTAGAAGTTTCAGACTGTAGCAGGGCTCTAACAGGTGCCCCCAGGCTTTGCAGAACTGGTACCTGAACTAGTGAACCATGAGAGGACAGGGAACTTGCTCAAGTCCCAAGCAGCAGGGTGTGGCAAGATGTGAGTGAGTCTGGGATGACAGGCCAAGACTGGAGACAGCATTTTGAACAACACTGACAGAGCCCACCAGAAGTTACTTATCCAGTCTTTTTCATAATAGCCCCACTATTACACTGTGAAAGATGCCCAGAGCAACCAGCTGAAGCTGTAAATCCCAGCCGGCCTGTTACAACCCTGCACTGTCGACAACCAGCCAGATGGAGGATGACGCAGACAAGGCCCTTCCACTCCATCATCCCAGCACAAAGCATATGGAGGTGGCTGGTGGCAGCTGTAAAGCACATTAGTCACAGTCAGTCATGAAAACAAAGAGACAAGTGCACTGGTAAACTTGAGTGTTGAGGGGAAGACTGAGTGACCACTGGGAGAACAGGTTCTTCCCCATGCCATCTTCACTCCTCACATCAAGAGGGATGAACATGAGTTTCAAAGCTCTGGGAGCAACTAATCTGCAGTGATCTAAGGCACGGAGCAAACCCTCAAGGCCTACCCTTCAAACAGTCCATTGCCAGCTCATCTCTTGAGTGCAGCCAGCCTTTGTCATTACTGCTGGCCAAAGTTCATTAGAATAACTTTGAGCACAGGGTTATTGTTTAGCTGATATCCCTACTCTTTTTTAATCCACCAACTATGCAAAAGACAAAAAGCCAAAAATCTGTGGAGAAAGCCTTTAAATGGGATCAAGTCAGCAATTCACCCTCCTGGCTTTACCCTCACTGAAACCTTTAGTTCTCTGAGTAGCAGCCAAAGGTGCCAGTTCTCTGGCTAAACCACCACAGATCAGTCTGATAAACTCACTTGGGGGCCAATGCAGGGCACCTCCACTTCCTGATCCACCAAACTATATGGATGCAAGAGAATTTCAGCTTCTGCAGCCTGTGCAGCAGTGGAGTCTCCACTTGCAAGGCAGGCAGCCAGCTGCAAAAGTTTATGGTAAAAGCACACAGTGATCCTTCCACGTTGGGTTATAGGTTTTCTTTTTATTATGGACTTGATAATTTTCAGAGTAGGCAGACAGCTTTGAACAGATTGTTACAGGTGAACCAGGAAAAAATGGGAGAAGAGGAAGATGCTTAAAATAGAAAACAAAGTTAAATCCATTTGTTCTACTCTGAAAAGTTACTGTCATAAAAACAATTTAAAGGAACTCTGAAGTTAGCAAGAGGTAAAAAGAGAACTCCAGAGTAAGTCTGCTCTGGGTTACAGAGAGAACAGATGCAGTCAGCACAGGAAATACACATACCTTGGAGCTCCATGACCCTGTATTAATGTCAATGCATCAATGACTAATCGTGCTGATTCTAAATAGAAAGGTATCCTCACATATCAAGGTGCAGTACTGTAATTCAGTTAATTATGGATAGGCATGCCCATGGAAGGCCACAGTGAGGATGTATTCCTGTTTCCATGCTTTTATGAGACATCATCTGCATAAGACATGGAAACTCAGCCTGAATTCCAGATGTTGGTTTGAGGCTTTTAACAAAGATACTCTTAGAAAAGTAAGCCAAAAGTGTAATGTCTTTCTAACAAAAAAAAAAAATATATCACTTTGCAGAGAGAAGAAACAATTTGCAAAGTAACAGAACACTAGGCCCGATGTGCAGACAGGTTGGTTGCACATGCTATCTGCAATTTCCCACTGTTCCATTTGCAAGCCACGTCATAACTTCTAAGTTTCATCTTAGAGTTAAAAATGTGCACTGTAATATTTGAAGAGAGCTGTTACTACTGCACTTGACAGCTTCTGTGATAGTTTAGGATCCAGTGCCATTTCTGACACAGCTCAATACAGAAACAAGCTGAGAAAGGCTCTGTTAGATGGGTTGACTTGCAGGAGTTGTTAACAAACATCAGACCCTGGTTTCAGAACAAAAGCCAGCAAGTATCAGCAAGTCTTGATTTTTTTTTTCCCCCCTCAAGGCTTTGGATTTTATTAAATATATTTGGGAAAAAAAACCCCAAACATTAAAAACAGTTCACTTTACAAAATCCAACCCTCAGGCAACAAGTTAAAACACCTTGTGTATTTTGTGCATCATATGCACCACAGGCAGTGAGGAAGATCCAGCACCAGTGTACACATGAACACACAAGCAAGCACTGACAGATGTCACTGGTAAGACTGATATGAGACCAACCAGTGCATTGATTTGTGTCTACACATCCTAAGACAAATGGAACAAGTCACAAGTAACAGTACAAACTTGTTGCAATTTCAACACACACATCTTAGAAAAAGACAATGCATGTACCCAGCCCTAGGACAGGGAAAAGTTTGTGAGATAACTTCACAAAGATCAAGGTACCAGAAGAGGAAGGCACATTAACCTCTGGTTGGTCCGTTTAGGTACTATTTGGATGAGTTATAGTGATTTATATACCCTGAGACTGTGGGAGGCCTTGGAAATGAAGAGAGACCAGGTAGATGGGCAAATAAAAAGTACAAGTTTAATGAGATAAGAATTCAGCACCTGAATTTTCCCTTTTAGTAAGGGAATCTAGAAAAACAGTTCCTAAGAAATCAATGTATTGACCCCTAGATTTTTGTTCTGAAGGCAAAAGAACCAACATCTAGGACTAGAGACATTGCACTGTGTTGCAAGGGTTTGTATACACCCTCTCAGTTTCAGTCCAACGACCGCAATTTGTATACAATCAAGTGTTGGTGGGTTTTTTTGGGAACACAAACATGCAGGCAGCCCACATTTTCCCAACTCTGCCAACTCTGGCACCCTGTTTCAAATCTGTGTGCACTTTCTTAGAGTATACCGCTCCCAGCAGGATACCAGTGGGAAAGGCTGTTATGAAATGGGAAGATTCCTTTCTGCAAGAGCATTCTTTTAATTAGCCAAGTACCATATGGTTTTCCTAAAGAAACACAGCAATCACAAGCAAAAAGATACATCCTAATTTTATCACTGAAACAAGAATGACAGGGATATATATTTGATCTCTCTGAAGATGTTTCTGATTCACCCCTTTCAGGCATCCCCTCTTTTTTAAATTCCTGTGGAGTCCCAGGAGCCATATCAAAGTTTGCCTTTCACTGCTTCTCTGGTGCCCCTTGCCCATCCTCACCACACAAAGTGCTCACCTGGAGGGGCAAAGGAGAGCATGTGCAAGCAGAGATTCCTTCACACAAGATGAGGCTGTATTCTCCTTTCCACTCTACCTTGTTCCAGGTGCCTGTGCTTCAGAGACTTTCAAATAAGTTACTGAGGACACTGCAACAGTCAGAAAGGCATTTTAAGCTGAGGTCACACCACAGGCTCAGACTGTGGGATGGCCAGTGGGGCACACAGGGATTTTCACTTGGCTTTAAGGTAGAAAGTGCGTGCCTGGCACGGACAGGAGTCTCGGGCTCAGCACAGGCTGGTCAGAGGATCAGCTCCACCTGCATCCCACACAGCTCTGCAAGTGTTCCTTAAGAACAAGCTGTACCCCAGTCCAGTATTTCAGTCATAGCAGCAATTGGAAAAGAATTAAGAACATATCAGACACCTTGGAAAATTGGGTTTATGGAAAATAAGGGTATCAGACCACCACAAGCAGACCTCAGAGCTCCCACCTGGCTACTTTTCCAAGATGCAACTGACAGCCCACCTGTTCCTGGTTTCTTGCAAACAAAGCAAACAAGTGACCTCTGTGAAGGGGTCACCTTCAAGCCTGCTTTGTTTCACACCTGCACCAGGTGAGGGATAACACTTCACAAGGTCTGTAAGTGCCTCTCAACCAAGGGGCAGAAATTAAGACACCAAAGCACCACTCAACATAGGGGGATCATAACTTTTAATCTGTTAACTCTGCAGCTGCAAGCTATATACAAAGCAAGTGCTCTGGTGAAGGAAGAGGATGAAATTCTGGAGGAGAATGAAACCCAACTATCTTAATCCTTGAGTTACAAAAAGCTGCCAAAGACCTGAAATGGAGGCAGCAAATATAAACCCTACAATGCAGTTCAGGAGCTCCCCTCATGAAGAGAGTCACAAGAGTCACCACAGTGTGATGCGGACTGACTACGTTCAGAAAGACCACTGGGCACTCTACCAATGACCTTAAAAATGGATCTATGAGAAAAGTTAACAACTGAGACTAGGAACAAACACCTACTAACTATTCTTTGGTAATTTACTCACCTTGAGCTAACACACCAGCAGCACTGTGATGAGGGAACCTAATAAACGAACTCACTTCTTTACTGCAATCCCAGAAAGTGCCAGAGGAGAGCACCAGCAGTTCTCCCTACCAGACTTGACTGTACAAGGGAGAAAGCTGGAGGAATTACAGGAATAAGGTGTTTGGTGAAGAGGGAGAGCACCACCCTCATTGCAGCTTCTGATTCCTCAGGAATGTCCCATCACATAACACCCAGCTATTACTGAGAAGTTGCTACCCAGTGCTCACAAGCCAGGTATTACCAAACCCATAATTTAGTCACTGGTTTGATTACCTGTTATTATGAATACTGAAAATACAATACCCAAAGATACCCAAATTAACATGGTAGTCTATTGAAAAAAGCTGAGCAGCAGCAGGTTTGAAGGCATGTTATGATTTAAGTTCTTTTCTTTCCTTCAAGTGAGATAAACCAGATTGTCTTCCCTCCAAGGAACAGACTGTTACTGTGTAATCCCGTCAGCCAAAGAAATACAAGGACAATTGCCCAGTTCCCGAGTCTGACCCAGCCTCCAACTTCTACCCAGTTTAAGCAAATTGAAGGTCTTGAGTACATTGCTTTTCTCTGCCTCAATTTCTAACACTGATTGGAACAAAATATGTGACCAACCACAAAATATTCTGAAACTCAACAACTGTATTGCTACAAGCATTTAAAACCACTGAAACAGGCTAGAAATTAAGTTTTCTCAGGCCCAATTTGCTTGTGTGCTTCCAGCACTACCTACTTTGTTTCCCTTTTTGGGGGGTATTCATACAGCAACAAAGATGGCTCCCTTCCCATGAGAAATTACCTTTGCAAGAAAGCACCCTGAAAGCAGAAGCATGTGAGACTAGAGGAATTTTACATCATTGTCCAGATCTGTCTGAGAATTGTCCAGGGCTTCCCATGTAGAAAAAAAAAAGGAGGAAGAGGGCACTCACAATACCAGACTTTAAGACCACATATCGAGGTACTTGTGGAGATCAGAGTCAGCAAGGACCGACAATTTCCAGTGGCGCCTCTTTAGTAACTTAGAGACTGCAGAAAAAGCAGCCTCCATGTTTGAAGCTCTGTCCATTCAAATACCCTTTTTTTTCCCCCTCATCATGACCTGGCATATGCTTCAATCAATATATCAACGTCAGGGCTACAATTTCCAGACCAAGAGTTGTCCTTTGGCACTGTAGACACAAAGTGCCTATCTATTATCTGCTGTTGTTTTCCAGAGGATGCTCAAGTAGACTCAACTGCCTAGCTTCTTCAGAAAAATAAAACAAAACAAACTTCAAACCAAGGTCGAATAAAAAAAGCAGAACATGTGCCCTGTAACAGAGTGATCTTACACAGTAGCTGCAGGAGTAATCCAAGAAATACAAATCCTGCCATACTTGACCAAGACTTGTTTTTCTTTGTATATTTCCACTTTTCTAAATCAAAAAATATCCAAAGCAGTAAGTTGCTGTCAAAGAACAACACGGGCACCATTATGACACCTTTAAAATGAAATGATGAACAACTCTAAATAAAATGTGCAACCCTAACTCTTCACTACCCCATGGTATAAAATTTGCCCTTTTCAGAGAAAAGCCTGGCTAGCTGTACACACAGCATCGTGGACTGCTGCAGTTTAAGCAGCCCACAAGGGAAGTACAATTATAAAACACTGGAAGATGATGTGTTTGTGAAGCACCTGTGTCAGTGCTCAGTGCAAATTATACTTCTGGGACAGGTGCACATCTGGGAGAGAGCTCTTCTCTTGCCAGGATTTCCACTCAGACAGGAGGGAACTGCATTCTTTGGAGGATTTCCATGCAGGTCTCCTTGCCAACTGGAAATTAAGCCTGAGGCTCACTGCTTGGAATTATTGAAGAAGACACTGAGTATGAAGACAAGAGGGACTGTAAAGGCAGGTACAGACTCGCTCTGGGCTGTCAGCAGGAACTGCAGTGGTAGCTGTGATCTCCACAGAGACAGGAGAGCAGAGCGTGTCCCAGCCTCGTCTTCTTCCTCAGCTTCAACCAACTCCTTCTTTGTCACCAAAGCAGTGAGGTCCAGGCACACTTTGCCCCACTAGTGTCAGGGGAAAGGCATTCATCCCAGCAGAAGAGAGAGGCATCAGTAACAAGCTGAGAGTTTGGTGCCTGCCAAAAAGAGTAGAGCACTTGGAGACCTGCATTTTAGCTGGGTATGGAGTAAGACCACCACCCTGGGATGCACATGCTTCATAGCTGGACCTGAAGGGCACTGCACCTGTTCTCCCCTCCCAGTCCCAGGTGAAGTTCACAGGAGCCTGGAAGCAGAAGGCAGCAGGGGATTGGGGGAAAGTCTGAGTCTCTCCTACAGCATATGTGGCACAACGTGAGCTGACACCGAGCTATCCTCCTATATGGAAAGCTTCTCACTTGCATTAGTTAAGTCCAAGATGCACTCTTTAATCTCGTAGAAAAAAAAACAGTTTATTTATTCCATTGGCTTATTAGAGGAGATGGCCAACCAGAACAGCAAAAATGGGAAAAATTTCCAGAACCCAGCATAAAAAAGGTCCTGGGTTTTAGGCAGTTTAGGAAAATCTCATGAGCTACCCCGACAGCATACTCAGAAACCATGGCTCATCTGGAAAACAGATAAGATTTAGTTCATTTTGAATAACCAGCCCCCATTTCCCCTCAGCACCTCTGCAGCCCTCAATGTAATGTCACCCTGCAACAACCATGCTGCAGAACAGCCTTTGAAAACTCCACCTGTGCAAAAGTTGGTACCTGGGATGGGCAGTGAAGAAACAAAAGATCAATTTTTACTCCTGGCACTGCTGAAAACTACCATTCAAATACAAATGCACTTTTTAGAACTCCTGCACTTAGGACTTGATGGGCAATACCCTGGGGGAATCTGTGCCTGGGCTCCAGTGAGCAGAGCCTAAAATAACCATAATCCCTCTATGTAAAAACAGTGTCATTAGACTTGTACTTTTAAAAATAAGATCAACCCAGGCCAGGGCCAGGCTCTGCAGATAAAGTAGTAGCTTATCTCTTATAAATACTTTTAATATTTTTTAATTACAAGTAGTCCTCACTCCAGGTAATGTAACTGACACAAAGTACCTGCACACAAGCAGCCCCAAGACTTTCACAGAAAGCCCAGGAGCAACCACTCTATAGGAAAGGAATCCCACCTCACAGCAAAGTAGGGGAGGGGGCACATGGCCAAGACAGCCTAAATGGGGGGGAAAGAGTCATTTGGAGTAAATACAATAAAAAAGGATTTCAAAACCCCTTCATATAAAGGATCAAGGAGGTTAAAGCAAAAAACTGGTTCAAAAAGATGTACAAAAACTGTTGGAGACCAACAGAAAACTCTGCCAAAAAATAACTTGCGCTTAAATCAGGAATCAATGGCATCACACAATTTTGTTGTTAAAAAAGGAAAAGAAAAGTGGAAATCTGTGTAAAGATCAGCATTTATGAAGAGTTATCTTTAGCTCCAGAGACCAGCGTAATTCCCATGAAGTCCTGATGGAAGGGGGCCTCCTGCCACAAAGAGTTTCGTTCCAGACGAGTCGTAGCAGTGGGTGTAAACAGCATTTGGGAAGTAATTTATATCAGAAAAATAATTCCTCCAGGTTTCATCATGGTTCTGTTAAAGGAAAGTTTAGATCATTATTGTTGCCAACCAAACCCAAAACCCTGTTTCACAAAAGCAGAAAGTATCTTCCACAGCTTAAAAAGAGTTGTTTCCTCTGAATGCTCCTGAAATTTCATACAGATCAACTAAAAGATATCAGCGTTGTTCTGAAGCTTTTTCTGTGGACATTTAGATCAAACATTGGAAAGGGGAGGTGAAGGGTAGGGACATCACAGTGATATAAATGGTAATGGAGCTAAGTTAAACAAAGCCATTAACTAGTTTATGATAACATACAGGAAACTGAACACAAGTGCCTGCCATGGCATTACCTCAGGAAGCCACAGTTTCTAAAACTGCACACAATTAAATTAAATCTCTCTTGCTCTGAGTACCACATTAGAGTAGCATGGCTCTAAAGGAATACTATTTCTGTTTGAGGTTCTGAAAACTAGGAGTTAGATTACATTTGAAAATATAAAAATATACAATCTAGTTCACCTATGAATCAGTGCATAAGAACAGTAGTCAGTATGCCTCACACTTGAGCAGCTAACCTTTGGCACCCTTTCCTAAAGCTTTTGTAGAAAGCGATTCTGCAGCACTTCTTGCTTCTCATTGTTAGTTGTCGGTACATGATCCCTCTTTGACTGGGGCACATTTCACACAACAGCTCCCATTACCACAAGAAGAACCAGCTCAAGCCCTACAGTATTCCTGTGTAAAGGGTCTCCTACAGTTACAACCTACTCACCAGCCAGCCTTTCCCAGTTGTCAACTTCAAAATTTCACCTCCTCCTAATTTTTGCTTCGGGCCATAGCAGGCATGGGGGGGCTTTTCATCCAGGAACCTCTGGGCTCTGATATCGTAGAACAACAGGGAACCTTGCCCTGTTCCCACGGTGATGATGTGCTCATAGAAGCTCACCGACCGGATACCTGTCAAGCAGAGAAGAGATAGACAGAGCAGTAAGGAAGAGGGATGCTTTGGCTCTGCAGGGCTGTTATTTCATGTCTAACACTACCTTCTAGTGTTCTCCACAACTGCTACAGAGCAGTGTAGACAGATCCCACTGATGCTGCTGAAACAGCAGCTTCGATGACACACACTAATGCCCTGCTCCTCTGAGGCCATCGGCTACACTGCGGGGGCACAGTAAGAAGCTTCATCTTCAACAGGGCCCAGCTCTGCCAGATAAGCCATTTAGGGTCAAGAGCACCTTTGTTCTGTATGTAGGAATCTGCAATTTGCAAATTCTCTATTTATTGTGCAAAAGGTTTGTTCTGTGCAAGCACTCTACTCCAAACAACTCTTCAGTGCAGATTAAACTCCACCAAATCTGTGATCCTCCTTCCTGCACAGCGTAATGCCAGGTTATAAACCCTAGGCCTTTTTAAGCCCTCTTTGAAGTACCACTGAATTACAGCCTAAACAAGCATACAAACAGGAGGGGAAAAGAGTGAGTTCTGCCAGCTACATCCACGTGCCAAATGCTGTTACTGTACCAAGTGGGGCTGAACTTCTAACGTCCTGGAATACACCAATACACGCATGGGACAGACAACACCTGGGAGCTGCAGATACAGTCAGGGAGCTCCCCTTTCCCCTCTGTAGAGAGTCCTAACTAGAAACGCATCCTCATCCTTCTGCCTCCCCAGCCTGATGTTATATCCATAGCCACCAGCATCCATGACACACACTTGGAACAGGTAAGGCCACACTGCCCTGCTCCAGATGTGAGGTGAAGTCTTGACTGCAGGTTTAATAGGTGGGAAACCACTGTGCAAGTCAGACCTGCTGAAGGAAATTTACCAGATTCATGTAAGAATCTCCACTTTAACTCAGAATTACAAACACACCTGAGCAAGCTGCAGACTTACTCCCCCACCCCCAGCACATGGGCCTGGCTCTGGCAAACACACTTCAAGCCCTCTGCAATCAGCAAAAGCAGTCACTTATCTAAGAGGAGAAAGGCACAAGAGTGGACCTCCTCTTGTTTTTGCTCCAGAAGTGCTCTTGACAAGCAATTCAGAAGAATACTTACTTCACAAAAACAGGTGATGGAGTATGAAGGCAGATGGCATATGCTTTTCAATGGGATTTGTTAATAAAAAGCTATAAAATGAAGAATACCTGTGGATATTTCTCTAACCAAAAAAAATTAAGTGATGCACCCACACTACTAATAGGATATTTAGAACAGGCTTTCAAAAACAGCTCTTCAAATTGGCTCCTAAGGGGCTGAAGTACCCCAGATTAACCATTCCTATCAAACTAAAAGCACAACCTGTGCCTAGAACTGATCACAGTAAGCTATCCTACATTCCCAGCACTCTACCACCCGTGGACCTGGACAGCAAATTGAGTGCCACTCCTAAGTGGCAGATCCCAGAAGGAAATGCAGATGCAGTGGTGTGTCCTACAAAGGGAGCAGACACAGAGTCTGTGCTGCATTAGCACTGCTGCCTGCAGGACACCAAGTCAAGGGCACACGACACTGCTCTGCCACGTGAGCAGAGAGCAGCTGCTTTTGTGGATCAAGACCTACAGTCCAGGGCCTGCACTTCCCTGTACAGCTCTAAGAAAAGCAACACTTATAAGATGCACTAAAAAGCATTCACTGCCTTCTCATGTAGAGCAGACACGGTTCAACCGGGGGAAACCAGCCCCAGTTCCAGTCCTGCTAAGCCACAACCTTTCTCTGACCTGCTTTTGTGTACAACACGAGTGAACTGAATGGACTTACCACATTCACCAGGTGCACTTGGAAACTTGAAGCACATTCAGCTACTACTTCAAAGCACTTGAAGTCAGATTTTGTTCCACAAATCAATAAGGAGCCTGCTTTCTAGAGGTGCTGCACCATTCCAAGTCCCAGGGAGATCAACAGAAAGTTGAAACGCTCAGTATCTTGGGAATTACTGTTATTTATGTGCCTCCATCACCAAGCCAAATAAAAAGATCCAGCTACTATGCAGCACAGAAAACAGCACTAAACAAAGGCTTTCACCAGATGTGAAATGGAGATGCCCTGCAGATACTCCCCACACACAGATTATCCCCCCAGCAGGGATGGTCACATACTCGAGGCAGAATCTTTCAGCCACCATTGGCAGCAAGTCAGGACAAGGCATGCTGCTGGTAAGATGTTGAGGTGACCTTCCCTGACACAACAGATACTTCTCCCATACATGAAAGAAGCAGACCCTGACATTGATCTAGACAAGATTGTTCTGTAACTACATAAATAAAGTTTTCCTAAATCCTTGCCTACATACATCCTTTTCTGGTAACTTGCCCGATGAAGAGATGGATGCCCAAAGCCAAGCTAAATAAGGACTGCAATTTATTAGTCTGGGGTTGGTATGGCACAGTGCCTCCTCATGCCTGATAATAAAGGGTAAGGTAAGAAGTTTGGGGAATCACACTGAAAATCAGGAGTCTCACTCATGGCTTTAAAATTACAAAGCAAGCACAGACTCCCAGTATGATAGCAGAGAGCAGACAACATGCCTTCTTTCCTAATTCCCAGAGAAAAATGCAAGAACAGTATAAAGAGTGGCAAAACGACCAGATTTGGTCCGAGAGGAATTAAAATAGAATAAGACACAGTAAAAAAATAAGCTGAAGTAAAATGCACACTTTTAAAAGTCCAGTAATATTCGAATGGGTTACAATTTAGTTGATCATAAAGGCACTGATATTGCCCTTCACTAGATTTCAGAGCTGCTGTCACGTTTGGTGTTGGTTGCTCACGGAATGCTGTCATAAAAGCAAAACCTATATATACACTATTAATTATTTAGTCTATCACAGGAAAAATCCTTCCTGTTAATTAAGAGCTTGACTTACTGCAGTCTTAACAGCTACTTCTGCAAGAAAATCATTTGAAGCACCTTTTGACAGGTTTCTTACCACTGCCTCGTTCTTTGGAACAGACGGATTTAACATTGTGGGAAGGCTGCCTTGGGTCCAGGAAGGAGACGTGTGCCTGTGATCCTACTGCATACACTGACCACTCCTGACCATAAGCCAAACACACGTTCTCCCTGCAGTATGGCAACTTTGTGGAAAGTAACTGGAAAGAGAAAACATAAAAATCAATCCGTTACAAGAGTAGGATGTTAACAGAACAATTCTGTAAGCTATGTTCAAGGAAGCTGCAGTGAAAAAAAACCAAAATGCAGCTGAAAAATAAGTTGACTGCAAAAATATAACCTGACCCAAAGAAAACCTGAAAGCAATGGGGTGCCTTATCTGAACAAACAGAAAAGCACCTTTGATAGTGTGAGCTCTGCCTTCCAAAGGTGAAAATACCCATCCAGGGACACTGCTCCCAGCTCCTATTAAAAGGAGAAAAAAAAAAAAAAAAGAGTTAGTTTCTGTATTATAGATGTCCTTACAAACTCACTCTAAACTAGGCAAGTGGCACACTCTGGATTGAACTCATCCACAATCCTGTACAGGCTTTATCAGGATACATTTTCATTTTGCAGTGTTCTTCATAGAATACAATACAGTACAAAGATGGCAGGTAGAATAACAGTTAATAAAAGAGTAAATAAGAAATAATAACTTTTGAAACCATAAATGTTGTTAGGCAATTAAATAGTGAATTATTAGACAGTACAAGCTAGAGTTGACATGTCCCTTCAGCAATGTGGGACCTGCTCCACATTGATTCTAACCCTGAAGCACTATAGGTACTATACTGAAAAAGCTACATGAAATGTCCATCCCAGAGTAGTAACTAACTAAAGTAGCTATTGTGAAAAATACAGCCTCCAGCAGCACTGTGCTTCTGAGAGCACACCACCTTTGCTTCAGATCTTCCTTGTTCTTTGAGGGCAGGAAAAACAAAAGTAATGGAGGATGAATTGCTACTCCCATTAGTAATAACGGGAGATCAGCATGGGGGAGGTTAGCATTTAGCATTGGCCAAATACCAACAAAATGACACCAAAGCAAGCACTGGTGCCTGCCCTGTGAGTCAGGCACCTCACCTGCTGAGCAATCCAGAAAGGATTCAAACACCAAAGCAGGAACTGCTAAGAGTAAGCTGGTCTTCGCAAAGGGGGAAGGAAAGTAGCAAGAGCATTCAAGAATTGAGGATTCAAGCTGCAAGAGATGTTTTGATGTTTTATTTGCTTCTTGCAAATACTCGTTGTCTCCCCTGCTTAGGATGCAAGTCTAAAATCAAACCCACAGGAAAATTGTGCCTTCTGAAAACATCTCTTTTTTTTTTCTCCTGGATTCTCCCATTCACTTGGGCAGAAGCAAACACAGCAGGTGAAGACAAGAACGCAAAAGAATCAGAGAAAAAAACCATGAGCTTGCTTCTCCAGTATGTTCAGTTTAGATTATTTTGTTCTTTTTCTAACACATAGGGACAGTTTTGGGACTTCTCAACTGCCTTAGTCATCTTACTGACCTTGTTCTTATTGTTGAAGGCCAATGCTCGGACTTTGCAGTTATCAGGGTTGGTGTTCTCCTTGGGGATGTCCTTCAGAGCACTGTGTGTTATGTGGGCATAGACAGGAACTTGAGAGAGGTTATGCCTGGCATCACTTTTGGACAACACATCCTCTGTGACTTCCCAGAGACCCATTGAACCATCCCGGGAACCTGATCAAATAGTCCATAAATAAACAGTCCATTTCACATACATGTAACTCCCCTCTTTAAAAAGGAAGAAACAGTAGGGTCTGAAAAAAAGGATACTATTAATTTAATCTAACTGAACACACTGTTGGTGCCCATGTATTAATTAACAAAAATGTGTTCTAAAGTTCATAATGTTTGAACTCATTATCAGCTGTTTGTCTACAGAGCTTCCAAGCAGCTGGATCACCTCATCTGTTTTCAAACTGATTAGGATGCATCAAAAACCACAACCCTGTACAAGAATCACCATTAGAGATTCGCACACAGAACAACTTGACTCAGAAGTGACTGAATAGCCTCTGGGTTCAGCCTGAGCCTGGCTTACCAAGGCTGAGATGACAGCTTGTTAAACCAATGCAAAAAACCCTCCAAAACTCAGTTGGATTTATGCCTATTTGGGTTCATTTGATTTCTATCAGTATGCTTATGGATAAGCACACAGTCATTCGTGAGCTGAACAGAAACAGCTATTTCAGAGCACAGTTTGTACCACTTTGAATGAAATCTATTTAAAAAATTATTTTGCTAAAATGGGCCACTTGTTTAAAGAATGTAACATAGGAACTGAGGTTAAACAAGCAAGAACTCATTTTACTTTTTTTTTTTACTGAATTTGATGACATTAATCCAAAATATGAATAGCTAACAGTAATAATATTGGATGAAGAAAGCTGAATGTCTTTGGTTTACAGATCAACACAGTCCTCATCCAAGGCCTTATACCCATCACTTCTGGTGTTCAGGCAACTCACTTTCATCTAAGTCAGCTCTGACAGATTTGACAGGTACCTCAATTTCTTCTCTACATAATGTGAAAAATATATGCCTCCTTCTGTCAAACGGAATTCATAATTAAGATGCCAGAAAAGACTAAGTATTTACACCAGACTATTAAATTTACTGTCTCTGCTACATCACAGGGAAAAAGTTGCAAAGACAGTTAAGCAGAACACTTTGTTGCAATATGGGTTGTTTGGCACAGGAGAAGTGGCTTTGCTCCCTCATGGATGGATTCAGGCATTTGGCACCATCGCCTACTACAGACAAATACAAAAGGAGCATCCTAATGCAGCAGGCACCAGGTGACACAACATCTTGCCACTCCATTATATGCCATTGGTTTTAATGGCAGCTAATCTTGTTTGTTATGGAGGCTGAATACTCGGCAGTAGAATTTCTGAAGGTCTTGATGTACCTTAGGAAGAAGCTGTCCCTTTTAATAGCCCTGTCAGTTTCCCCTGGCAGGGGAAAAGGCCCATGTATGTTGTTTGACTGGTTAGCCCTGAAGCCCAGCAGAGTATCATTTGCTTCCCTAAACTCATGACATCCTGGGGATTACTCATCTCATCCAGAGCTTTTGCCATGGAAATCTTTTTGCCCAGCCAGCACAGCCGAGTGGACTGTTGTATTCTTCCTCAGCTTTGGCTGCTTAGTCAAGAGTTTGACTTACAGACTAGACTTAGGGACTACTGAAATAGACTGCTGAAGGTTTTAGAGTCCTGCCTTGTTCTTGTTGAAGTTAAAACAAGCACAAGGAATAATAAGCCCCTAGTCCTCTTTCAACAGCTTTGACTGCAGTGAGAAAGGCGTTGCCCAATCTCTTAACCAGATGGGTGTGAGCTGCCATGGGACCAAAGGACTTTTTTCTTCCTGTGGCACTTAACTTGCCTCAAGAAAGCAACAAAAAATTTGCATCTAGTTTTTTAAATCAGATAAAAGTATTTGCCGTTTCCTCCATGTCTGAAGTTCAAGTATTTCTACTCTGCACTTTCAGATACAGATGGAGTTGAAATCTATAAGATTAAAACCATGTCAGAAGTTCACTGTCTTTTTTATCTCTTAATTAGGATTGTCTGTGAGCTCTGAAGAGATCAGTTTAGCAACCAGTCTTGCTTAATTGCTTTCAACAAGTTTTCCCTGGTGTCTCAGGTCTGGAGACTGGAAGCTACATCTTGCCTGCTGTAAGGACCACAGAGCAGAGAACAGAGCAGCCTTCAACTCACACATCCGCCCCTGACCTTTGCAAAACATTGGGAGCTGTGCATTCCACTGGATCCTTATCCTTCCCTTGGATATCAGTAATCATCCTCAAGCTTACTAGCTGATAGTGCGGGGGGTTTTATGTAGATATTTGGGGTAGAGACTTGCAAGGATCAACTTTCATGTTAAATTCAAAAATCAAATTCCAGGATTAACTTTTTGATTTTGGAAAACAAAACTTCCACTGAACTACACTAACAATTCAAGGACTTGACTTTTATATTAGACTGCTATGATCTTCTGTCACCTGCAGTTCAACAGCTCTGTGTGCAGAACACTACTACACCCTGTCAGCACAGAAAGGCAGTGAACTACTAAATTAATGCAACAGCCTATTATTACTGTTGCCTTTATCTAACTTTATGAAGTTACACTGATTATCCAATTAGTTACTAAACAGTCAGTAACTGAGTTTTTCTATTACAGCCTTCTGTAATAATTGCCTTAGTGTAAGTGCACATGTACACACACACACAACTGTACTGATAGCTTGACAAAAGAGAGTTTAATTAGTCTTTCACACGACTTCAGGAAACTGATATTGCTCTGCAGTATTCCAAAGTTATCAAATGATAATTAAAACTCCTCTTGAAATTATTCCTCTTATGTGGAACCCTTTATTGTAACTCATTGCGTTTAAAGATCTCCTCATGGCAACACCTACTAGAAACACAGGAATATTCTCTCTGACAGTAAAAAAATCAAAGATCTAGATCAAGTGTTTAAATAGCCTCAGTAGTTCTAACTGGTTTCAACTGCCGTGATAGAGGTGCTTTCTGAAGACTTATAAAATGTTGTAATTCAGCATAAAATTCTGGAGAGGAGGAAAGTTTAAAACAAAAAAGGAAAGGCAAAACCCCCACCAACCAACCAGAAAAACAGAAGAAAAAGTTTGACTTTACCAGAAACAGCCATAGTATCACTGATCCATGCAATTGAAAATATCCAGTCCTTATGTCCATCCTAAAAGAAGAAAGACAGATTTTTCTGTGCCATAATATTCCAGAGTAGTCTCAAAGCAGACAAATGCTCTCCACTTGGATTTTTAGCACAAATTCAGAAGGACAGACCTACACTAAAAAAAGGTTCCAGTATCAAGCTGGAGCAGTTTAAGTACCCATTAGTAACTTTGACTTTTTGGGTTTTGAACTGTATAACTAATGGAGAGCAATTAGGTGTTGGAAAAACAGGCCTCTGACCAAGGACAAATTGACTCCAGTTCTAAGGACTCCGATTTTCCATTTTGAAAGCAGCATTCTGTACTTCTGCAAGTGCACATCCTAATATAAAAAGTAACCAAAATTTTGTGTTTATGATACATGACCTACAGATTAATATTTCAAGCCTATTATTTCAGGAATCTCTTTAGGAAATGAAAAACCTGTGTGTGGGGGGAAAAAAGACCATAAGGCTCTAGTTCTGTTTGAAAAGATAAAAGGTCACGTAAATGAAGAGCAAGTCATGCAAATCTTCAGAGTCAGGTCTTGCTGTAGCTGGTTATCTGCTGCTGCAGAACTCTGACCCGACCTCTGCTGTTGTAGCTAACGCCCATATGAAGTCCTGAATAAAAAGGAGAAATGAGAGAGAAGCACTCATGGGACTCTCTCATGGGACCACTATACTCATTTCAGCTTTTTTTAAAAGATTGGCTGTTTTAAAAAGGTCTCAGGACATTTTAGAAATAAAACCAGCATGAGAGTCTATCTAACTGCCAGCAGCCACTGGGTCAGAACTAACCTTCAAAGCCAAGTTTCACCTCTGGAATAATACATCTGTAAACTGCACTGGATAGGTGGAAAATCGGAACAACTTGCATCACCTTTTAAATTTCCCAAAAGAGCTTTTTCACTGTTAGTAGCTTGAGAGCTCATCACCACAATTGGACTTTAACATTCAGGACTTTGTTACATTCTCAGTGCTCAAAGGTGATCTGAAATAGATCTGAATGAGGGTGAGGAAGAAGTCTGACTCAGAATCCTGAGAATCCATTCACATGTTTATGTACTCACTCGGATACCACGTCAAAAATGACAACTCAACTGGGAATGTTTTCAGGCTTTCAGCAATTCACTCTCCATTACAAGACTCCCAAATCTTAACCTTGCTCTGACCTTACACACTTCAAAGTAGTAGTTCTTGTAAGTGACAGAATAAACCTTCCCCAGGTTCTCCCACTTACATCTCCCACACAGACAGGATCGAGTGTAGGCAGGCGATAAATTGCAAGACTGTTGGGGTTGTCTCCACCTGTGGCCAGGAGGGTCCTCGAGGGGTTGAGCTCGATGGCATGAATGCCACATCCCTGCTGGTTCACCATGCCTGGATCACGATCCTTCAGAATAGGAATCTTGGTAATTTGACCAGTCTGGACATCTACTACAAATAACTGGGGAAAAAAAAACAGAGAAGCAAGTTGTCAAGGAACAGACAAGAAAAACAAGGTGGTCAAATATCCTCCTTATTTTGAACTGACATTCTTTTCTAGTTGAAATATATAAATACTTCCATTATGGCACAAATTCCTTCTCAAACCCAGTAAACTAACAATGACAGTGGGTTTTATTTCAATCAACCCATTTGGTTTTCACAGCAATGAGAGAAATCTGTCATGAGAGGCTTCCTATTTAACAAAACCCTTGAATATAAATTTTTTCCCTGTTGAGTATGAGAAAAGAGTATTTTTTTCAGTTTCTCTGTGCCACAGTGAGAAAGAGACCCACCTCAAAAGAGCCAGTAAGTCCCACAGAGCTCAGCACAAGTCTCCTGCCTCCCAGAGAAGAGATTTACTGCAAAATATTAGCTTTGGCAGACTGACACTTTATAAATCTATGCAACTGGAGTTTATTTTCTGATGATACATGGGAAATAGTAACTAAATACAGTACCGCCAGCACAAACACATGAAAAAAACGTATCTAGCTACATAACTCATCCTGTAAAAAGTCTAGAAATTGGAGCAATATGTCACTGGTCCCTTGTCAGAAAACTCTTTTATAAAGCCTTACAAGTCTTCAAACAGTCATTATAGCCAGAGCTATGTCAGTTCAAATATATACAACCACAGGGTTGCAGTTTAAGCCAGAACAAAGGTTTACATTGCCTGCCAAAGGGCACTTTTGTCTGGGAGGCTCTTGGGCTGGGTCATTTCACAGATGGTGTTCAGAGGGCAGCTGCACCAACAGCCAAACAGAGGACACAAAGACGGTGAGGGAACACAAGTGAAGCAAGGAAATGGTGGATCTGAAGCTGACTTGGCACTAAGGAAAGTGATGTAGAATCACAGCCCAGGATTATAATTAAATTTCACATCACCTTAAGTCTGTTCCTTCTATAACCAAAGAATGTTGTCTCAAAGCCTCTGGAAGTGAACCGAAGACAACAACAACAACAAAAATTTCAATACAGTTTAAAAGATAAACATGTCCAGGAAATCATTCTGCAATTGTCAGGCATTTCTAAATGACAGAATAGAAATCCAGGGGTTCTCAGAGGTAAGTAATACATAATAACAAGCTGCTTTTGGTGAACTCTTACAGACTGTAGATCTATTCTTTAATAGAAGCATAAGAAAAAAAAATTTAGAATCATATTTATTACTTAATGTACTGAACTAGCAGAATATTAATGTCAAATAAAAGCCTAATAAAGTATGGAATGTTAAACACATTCCACAGACAAAGATTAAAATCTGTTAATTGCTATTTGTGTGTTGTGTCTAGAACTGTGCATCACCTTCAACTCACAGTGATCTTCTGCTGTCAGCAGCAGCCTTGCACAGACTGATCCTACAGGGACTGCATTTTCATGGTTACTTCTTTACTTTGCATGCAGAAGTGGGGTATGACAGCAGGTGAGATGCAGCTGAGTTGGAAGGAGGCACTCCTCACTTTTCCCAAGCCTCACAATGCAGTTCACAGCCTGAGACAGCTGGTAAAAGGTCTGAGCAGTAACTGCTCCCCAGCTTGGTAAGGGATTTGGTAAGGAACTTTGGGTAGTTTAAAAATAACCACCACCTCCCTAGAGTAAAACAAGCAAGCACTGTCTGTACCTGCGGAGACTGTTGCATCACCTGGGGCAGGACAGGAAGCCAGAAGCTCACACTTGAAAGCTGGACCACTGCCTGCCTAGAAATCTTCCCTGTAAATCCAGCACAAGAAGCCAAGAGAAGCCAAACAGTTGTTACACACTTCTAAAGCCATAAAGGCAGAAATGCTAAGAAACAAGAGAGGCACCCAGTTAAGAGTGCAGAAAATTTGAATACTGTTTCAAGAGTTTTAAAGAGTCTAGAGTAAATAAAATACAAAATATTTGCTAGTCTTGAAATAAGTACATCTGCAAACAACTCCAAAGCAGCCTGGACACGATGGCTTGACAAAGTCCTGATAACCAGCAGTAATTTTCTGTGTTATCTCAAGCAGGTATAAGAACTTTTTTCACTGCTACTCATTATACAGAAACTAAAAACCAGCCCCCAAAGTCTTTCCTGGATGTAATAAACCCCCATCAACCTCCAAACACTGAACTGTGCATGTTTGTCTATTGATTTCAAGCTTTGCACAAAATTCAGTTCTCCCTCCTAGTAAAACATATGCATGTCAGTCATTAGCGTGCCAAATAACATCCAGGATTTCCCAAATCTGGATTGCTTTGGCCATCTGCCAGAAGTCCAAGGGCCACACCTCATCTGTGAGAAACATCAGATTCACTATGGTGTTCTCTGCTGGACAACCTTGTTCTAACAAGGAAACAGGCTGGATGACACGGCAGACAGAAATCCATCTTCCCTCTTTGTGTTTTTTAAAGCAGTTTAGACGCACAGCTTGCAACAGTGCTATCACTCGAGGATCAGGGTAGACAGGCATGGCCAGGTACTGCAGTTGTCAGAGCCATGCATCTTCATGATCTGGCCCTACTTTGCACACCCCTTGAGATTAATAGCTCCATGCTTACTTTTCTTTCAGCTTGCAGAAGTGGCGAGAAGTCACTTTGGCAAATGGCTCCCCTACAATTACTACGTGGCTTTCCTCTTCTCAACCTGCTTATTAACAAGTTAATCAAGAAACTGCCCCACTTCATTGACTAAGGAACTTCATGAATCAGCTTGCCAAAAGTAAAGACAGTGGCAGGGAACAGAGTATCCAAGGACCAGAACCTGAACTGCAAAATCCATCTGTCTCTTACATGCAATACTAATAGCAGAATAGTTTGACAGTTTTTCCATACTTTCATTTTTTGACCTGCCTTTTGGGGACAATAATTTAGGGGGGGGGAAAACCACCCAGAAAGCTAACAATTCATTAAAAATAAATTCCCTTCCTGTGTATCTTCAACTGAAAGCACTGACTTCAAACAGCAAGATTAAAAAAAGAGGGCTATGAAATGCCATTTCAAGGCAGCACATAGATTCTCTCATGTCTTCTGCTGCTGCCCCTGCACAAAGAACAGCAGATGAACAGGCAGCCCTATCCTATCTTTTAGTTGATTCTACAAATTAATTGGAACAAAAATAAGGGGTGCTACCCTGTTTTTATTATTACGCAGAATCACAGGACATGCAGAGTTGGAAAGGACCCATGAGCATCATCGAGTCCAATTCCTGGCCCTGACCAGGGCACCTCAAGAATCCCATTCATGTGCCTGAGAGCTTCTTGAGCTCTGTCAGCCTTAGTGCTGTGACCACTGCCCTAGAGAGCCTGATCCAGTGCCCAACCATCCTCTGGATGAAGAATATTATTCTAATGTCCAACCTAAACCTCCCCGACACAACTTTAGACCATTCAGACCATTCCATAGCTGGTCACCAGTGATACAGAGATCAGTGCCTGCCCCTCCTCTTCTCCTCACAAGGAAGTTGTAACTGCAATGAGGTCTCCCGTCAGTCTCCTCTTCTCCAGGTTGAACAGACCAAGGGCCCTCAGCCGCTCCTCATACGGCGTCCCCTCAAGGCCCTTTACCATCTTCATTACCCTCCTTTGGACACTCTGTAAGAGTTTAATATCTTTCTCATATTGCAGTGCCCAAAACTGCCACAATATTCCAGATGAGGCCGCCCCAGGGCAGAGCAGAGCGGGACAATCCCCTCCCTCGACCGGCTGGCGATGCTTTGCCTGATGCCCCCCTGGACACGGTTGGCCCCCCTGGCTGCCAGGGCACTGCTGACTCATGGCCGACTGGCCATCGACCAGGACACCCAGGTCCCTTTCCCAGCACTGCTTTCCAGCATCTCCTTCCCCAGTCTGTGTGAACATC
Source organism: Manacus vitellinus (assembly GCF_001715985.3). NCBI lineage: Eukaryota > Metazoa > Chordata > Aves > Passeriformes > Pipridae > Manacus > Manacus vitellinus. The sequence goes on along the minus strand of NW_021940508.1, from coordinate 7,777,731 downwards.
CAGGGTTGCCCCACCCCAGGTGCAGAATCTGGCACTTTCCCTTTTCGAACACCAGCAGGATGAATGGAGAGTTACAAGGCACAGAGAACATTCATGAAAGAGCCTTGCTCATTCTTCATCCAAGAAGTGCTCTTCACACACTGCTCACAGAAGTCACAGGCACATTCTTGTCATTCATACTAATGTCATTCACACATTTGAAAGAAACCCAAGATAAGCACACTGTCCTGCTAAAAATAGTCACTAAGAGAGAATCAATCATGGTCAAGTTTCACAATTGGCTTAAGCCAATCCTTGAAAATTCAAGTGCCTCCTCCTCACCCACCCAAACAGTCTGATCACCCTTTTGACAGCAACTAGTGCTCAGGTAGCTGCAGGGTCAGCTGGATCATATCTCCACCTCTGGTGAAACTAACCCTACAGGAGAACCTGTCTGCTCACACAGCAGCAAGCTGACCCAGCTGACTCCCCCGCCACAGGCACATCAGTGCCAGCCAGAACGAGCAGGTGGGAACACCCAGTGCTGCAACAGGACAACTCGGGACCAGCTGAAGCTGCTCACAGAAAGATCTCACCTCCAGCCAAGTTGGAAAATTAGTATTTGTCCTCTTTCAAATAAATTTTTTGCTAACAAAACAAGAGCAAGACAATGCTTATTGTGTCATTGTATTGATGCTAAAGCTGGTCACATCTGAGTAGCACTGATTGGTTTCTCCCATTTCTCAGCCTTGACTCTTATTCAGATTGTAAACATCTCTCCTTTCTGTTCATAAAACACTTGGTACCAGGTTCCTCTGTTTTGTGGCAATACAGACTTTCTAATATATGCCAAGCCCCAAAGAAACACAGACTCTTTAAAGACTAAACTATCAAACTGGTATCATATGTCTGCTTTCTGGTGAAGATCAAAATATAGAACCATAGGATGGTTTGGGTTGAGAGGGATCTTTAAAGGTCATCTTGACCAAGCACTCAGCAGTGAGCAGGGACATCATCGCCAAGAGCAGGTTGCTCAGAGGCCCATCTAACCTGGCCCTGAATGTTTTCATGGATAGGGCATCCAGCAGCACTGTGGACAACTCATTCCATTGTGCCACCAGCCTCATGGTAAAGAACGACTTTCTTGTATCTAGTGTGAATCTGCCTTCTTTTAGCTGAAAATCATTACCTCTTGTCCTGCTGCTACAGGCTCTGTTCAATTTGTCTGTCCCTATCCTTTTTACATCCCCCTTTAAGTACTGGAAGGTGCTATAATGTCTCCCTAGAGCCTTCTCCAGGTTGAACAACCCAACAACAGTCTTTCAGCCTCTACCCACAGGAGAGCTGCTCCATCCCTCTGATCATCCTGGTGCCTCCTCTGGACTCACTCCAACAGGTCCATGTCCTTCCTGTGCTGGGGACCCCAGAGCTGGATGCAGCACTGCAGGTGGGGTCTCACCAGGCAGAATCCCCTCCCTCACCCGCTGCCCACCCTGCTTTGGATGCAGCCCAGGACAGGATTGGTCTCTGGGCTGTGAGTGCACGTGGCTGGGTCATGTCCAGCCTCTCACCCACCAGCACCCACAAGTCCTTCTTGGCAGGGCTGCTCTTGATCTGTTCATCCCCCAGCCTGGAATGTTACCGGGAGTTGCTCTGACCCAACTGCAGCACCTTGTGAGGTTCCCATGGGCCCACTCTTTGAGCCTGCCCAGGTCCATCTGGATGGGATCCCATCCTTCAGGTGTGTCAACAGCACCACTCAGCTTGGTGTCATCTGCAAATCTGCTGAGTGTGCACTTCAACCCTTTGTCTATGTCATTAATGAAGATATTAAATAACACTTGGTCCCAATATGGACCTCTGAGGAGCTCCACTTGTCACTGATGTCCATTGGGACTCTGAGCCATTGACCACTTACCCTCTGGATGCAACCTTCCAACCAATTCCTAATCCACCCGTCGAATCCATCACTCTCCAATTTGGAGAGAAGGATGTAGTGGGGGAACATGTCAAAGGCTTTACAGAAGTCCAGATAAGTGACATATGTAACCTTGTCCACTGATATAGTCACTCCATCACAGAAGGCCACTGGTCAGCCAGGACTTGCCCCTGGTGAAGCCGTGCTGGTTGTCTCAAATCACCTCCCTGCCCTCCATGTGCCTTAGCAGAGTTTCCAGGAGGATCTGTTCCATGACCTTCCCAGGCACAGAGGTGAGGCTGACAGGTCAGTAGTTCCCAGGTTCTTTCTTCTACCCTTTTTAAATATAGGTACCTTTTTTCCCTATTTCCGGTCATCTGGGACTTCTCCTGACTGCCATGACTGTTCAAATATCATGGAGAGTGGCTTGGCAACTTATCAGCACACTAACATGCACTCATCTTAGCACAAAACTTACAGGTTGTGCAGTGGATGCAATTCAAGTGGGTAATGGCCTTGCACATCCTCCTTGAAAGGGTCCAAAGTGACATAATCCACAATGTAAAGAAACCACCTGAGAAGTGAGGAGAGGTAAAAGCACCCTGCAAGTTGGCTGACCCCGAATTCACATTTCCAAGACAAGAACGTGCCATCAGGCACTCTGCCTTGCTGTGAACCTCTGAAGCACGACTAGCTAATGGACACAGACTTCGATATCATTGGATTTGTGCATTTGTCAGTTTTTATTTGTGTCTTGCCCTCTGTGTGTCACTTCAGGAGGCTGGCAGACAATTAACATATGCTGGCAGATGGCAAAGGAAGGAGAAGTGAGACACTTCGTCTGCTAAAGGGCATCACACTATACCTGGCACAGAAACTACCAGGCTCTGAAGACAGACATGAGTATCACGTGCAGTTGACAGAAAACCAAATACTCAATACAAGAAACAACACCTGGCTATTTACTCTGAAAGAAAGGTGAACAAAGTGATCAACTACAGGCACTAGAGGGTTATTTATGCTGAGTTTTGGTCACTGTTCATTGGACTTTGGGTAGAGCTACAAACTGCAGGAGCAGGACTTGTTATTTCCGCTCTGTAATCAGAAATGAGCTGTTGTCTTGATGCTTCATCGCATGTGCAAAGCTAGGAGACACATTAACTTGGAAAGCAAGGGGAAATCATTTTTCCCATGGCCAGTTCATATTTACAGAGGGAGAAGTAACTGAGTGTTGTGTTCTCCCCACCACAACCTCAGGACTACAACACTGGGCCAATTGTATGAGATGCACGGAACAGACACGGGACCTCTTGAACAAATTTAAAGTTCTACTAAGAAAAAAGAGCTGGTGATTTACAGCAGGGCACCCAAAGCAACACAGGAGTCTACTGAAGAGAAAAAAGGTATCAGCCAGCACTCAGAAACCAACCCCTGCATACCTTGGAAATGCCATCTGGGCATTCAGTAAGTTAAGCACAAAGACATCTATCAGGCCTGCCCAGAAAAAGAAAAAAAACCACAAACTGAATTCCAGGCACTAATAAGCTTCACAATCGGGAAAAGAATTATATCCTGAACACAGATACATAACTAACGGAACAAAAGAAGCTGCAAAATGATTACTGAAACTGCTTTTTAGACTTCATCTACTTTATAATTTCCTGAAATAGTAAGGAGGAAAAAAAACCCCACAGGCCTCTTATGGTCAGTGTTTTTGTTTGCCATAAGCTTGTCTTCTACCAAAGTCTCAGCGTTTCTCCAAGAAGCTCGAACAGAAGATGCAGATTACAGACAGTATCTTCTTCTGAGACTTCGTGGCATCAGTGTTTGGTAATTCAGATGTCTTATCAGGACACAGCCTAAAAATCTGCACCTCTCCCTGAGTTTCCCTATTCAGTCATTTGAATTGGAAAACACTGAGAAGCCCATGCATGCAAGGTCTAAGAGATTTTTGCAAAGAGGAATCCTGTCTCAGCAAAGCCCAAGTGATTGCATACGGGTCCCATAATTCTAAATCTATCAGAAAAAGGATGCACTTTTAAGAAACTCAAATATTTGATTTACAGCCGCTCAACTGTGAGCACCAGGATCCAGTGGAGAAAAATAAAGATATTTCATATGCAGAATCATACCCTAGGATAGTTTTCAAGGATAAAAAGTTACCCAGCATCACTAAACAAATCATAATCTTCATTAAAAATGTGCAATTGATGGAGAGCTCCATATTCCCATCAGTCTTTGTAGTAACTACCACTGCCAAGTGACTAAATCCAATCCTCCTCCTTTATGACAGAAGTGTATTTTTGTTTTGTTATTAAGAATAGTGAATCCTTCTGGCACTGCACAGCCGAGGGCAATTTATAAATTACATGCTAAAAGTGCTCAGTGCCACAGTCGAGCTCTGATTAAAATAACTGCTACAGTTTATATTTTTCTGCTGCATTAACTCTAATTAAGTGCAACTCCAATGCAGCAAACCCCATTGAAGTCAACCACGGTGTTTTAGATTTACTCCCAACTTCAGCACATGACAATCAGCAAAGGAATTTTTTCTTTATTACGTCGCTCACGAAGGAGATGAGAGAGAGGAATTTCGTAATTAGAGTGAGGAGCTTAACGCTCTACTTGCTCAAATGTGGACCCAAAGCAAACAAAGTACAGCTATTACAGTGCTTGTAACTCACACACCATATTTCACAAAGCTGCAGTGACTTCTTTTGAAATCACCGTGTTTTGCTCAACGACAGACGAGGTCCGTCTGCAATGTTAAGTCTGGCTGCGGAAGCACACACTTGGTTGCAGCACGTGCAGAGGGAACAACAATACTGCTGAATCCCTCGCCAGCTTCACGATTGTTTGCTCCCAAACAATTTTCTGCAAGGTTGCGTTAACAACCCACTTGTCCATTTATCTTCGCCGCAGCTGCGCTGGAGCTGCACAAGTTACAGAACGCAGCGAAATCACTGCAGCTCCATAAAACAGGCAGTCATCTTGCTAGAGTAAGCAAGATTTTTGGGAGCTTGTGTTTCAGCAGGAGTTTGTCTCCTGTAAGCTGCTCCACGACCAGTGCTGGCTGCTGACTGGCTGAGGAGATGAACACACGTGGAGAAAGTAGGCAGAGAGGTTCTATTTCGGGCTCATTGCTGCTAAAAGGTTGCTTTGTTTTTACAGTTAGGCCTTACTTCTTAAGAGCTACCGCATGAGAGCCTCCTGCTGTGTAACTACAAACATCTGAAATGGAAAAAAACCAGCCCACTGTCCTTTGCTGGTCAGAGCACCGAGTGTGGCTCCGGCACAAAAAAGGGATCTGGAGGCAAAGAAGCAACCGCAGCAACGGATACGCTTTGAGGTTTAAGAGCTGCTTGATCTGTGCATTCCTTGAAAAGCCTGGTTCATGTCTGCAGCACTAAACAACCCGCAAAGGACCAGTCTGGGGTTTTGCAGTAATTCAACTGGAACTTCACACATGAATTTGCTTGGGCTACCAACTGTGGTGGGGAAAATATCATCTAAGGAGTATCGTCTCCTCCAGTTATTAATCCACGGGATACTGTTTTAATATTCCCCTAAAATGTTTCAAAGCATCACTTCAAAAGCCTGAGGAGTTTTTAGTTCTTGCAGAAGTAAATATAGATAGATGAAGAAGAAAAGCTATTTGAACACTGCAGTTTTAGAGTGAAGAATCACCAAGTCAACAAACAAAAGATAAGCCCAAAAATCTGAAATTCTTTTTTTTATGTTTAGAACATTTCTGGCTACTCTTTTCAAAAATCTGGAGTTCAAGCACAGTTTTATAACAACTTTTAAAAGTCATCAGCACAGAACTGTGTGTAAAATCAAACCCTGTAAGACTGAGCATAAATGAAAAAAAGGGCTCTTAGCAGCCAGTTCTGCCAGGCACTGACAGCCGTCATTTAGAAACGCTAATGCCCCTCCATTAACTTCCCACCTGCAGGACTAGAGAAAAGATCCAACCCCAGTGCTGCTCTCCATCCTGCAAAGGGACGTAAATCACTCTGGAGAGATCAGACAGATGCTGTGTGCAGCGCCTGCCACACTTTCAGACGAGAGGTCTCGTCCCTGAGCACAGCCTTCACTCAAAGTTAATTTTACACGATTCTGACTCCGCTCTGAACTACTTCCTAAAGTTTTCCTTGGCAGTTCACACACTTGGACTGCAGTAAGCACCATCCGGGGGGGGTGGAGTAATTATCAGAGGGAAAAGGAAACCGCGGGAGGTGGCACTCACCGTGTTGCATTTCGTCCCGCACACCACTTGCCGGTGGTTCAGCCACTGGGAGGCAAACACTTTATTGAGGGTTCCGAGGTGGAATTCTCTCTCCTTCAGGAGGCTGGGGAGCTGCTGGGCTGCGTATCCGTGCAACAGGCGGTGGTAGCTGGACTCATTCTGCATCCGGAGCTCCCTCCCTTTCAGGTAGTACACCAGGGACCTCTTCACCGGGGGGAGCCGTTTCCTTTTGTGCACCGAGTGATCCCACACATACTGTGAAAAATAAAGATGGAAATCGGATAAAGCAACTGGAACAAACTTTAGGCATCACCCTCCAAAATTCAACGATATTCCCGGCGGAAAACCTGCAGCCTTCCAAACCACCCACGGAACACCGTGCGTGGAGATGAGCCCCGAAACGCTGAAAGGGCCTTTAGCAGCGTGGAATTAAACATATAAATATTTGCTAAAGGAGCAGTAACGCTGCGATGACATTAACGACAGCCCGCGGCCGTTTGGCACCGTTGGGGCGACGTTTGCTCGTGGAAACGGGAAGGGCGCTCGGACCGGGAGAGGGGCAGGTTTAGAAACCGGAGGTCGGCAGGTTTGGGGGTCACACTCCGGGGATGACACCAACCGCGGGGCCCAGCGGCCTCCTCCGGCCGGGCCAGAGCTGCCCCGGCACCATCGCTCCGCCGGGCCGGGGCCGGGGTATCGCGAACGGCCGAGCCCAACGGGGCTCCGCGAGCCCGGCGGGGAGGGGGTTACACCAGGACCGGGGCTGTCCTGCCCGAGTTAAACCAGGGCCAGGAGCTGCTCCTCCCCCGGTGACAGCGGGACCCGGGGCTGCC